>NW_012116411.1:2147085-2189721 GCF_000951035.1 Colobus angolensis palliatus
CCTGTAGTGCGCCACCTCGCCCTCGCTGGCTAGTTTTTTGTATTTTTTTTAGTAGAGATGGGGTTTCACCGTGTTAGCCAGGGTGGTCTCGATCTCCTGACCTCGTGATCCACCCATCTCGGCCTCCCAAAGTGCTGGGATTACAGGCTTGAGCCACCGCGCCCGGCCGTAAAAGAATATTTTAATCACTTTATAAAGGATATAAATATAATCTGCATGCTAAAATTAAGCAAAATCATGCATCATTTGGATTTTTGTGTTTTTTATTGATTGTCATAATTAGTGTAGAATATGATTTTAAAGCAAATGTATAAAAAATTCTATACTAGACATTGAAATGTCTTAGGAAGACAATAAAATAAGGAAAGACCTCCACTTTGCTAGTGTATAATTTTTCTTTCCTGTGAGATAATTTTTACAAACCAATTGGTTGCTCATACATAGAACTAGAGCATATACTTCGTAGCAATGAAAAAAATTCTGGGTGTCAGTGAACTGATTCAGTGTTAACAAATGATTACATCACCACAGAAACACAGACAATACATACCTAAACTATTTATTTTTAAGGTGCTGCCTTTTCTATTTTAGCATTACTATCATAATACTTGCAATGGATGTGCTTGGTAAAGGGTTAGAATACTCGTTTCTTTGTTGAAGAAAATGGAAGAATAACATTTTTATTCAAGAGAAAAATTAAAAAATGTTTCTTAGGCATTAATGACTTTGAATAATTGCATTATTCAATATTTTAATTTATTCCTAATGATAGGTTTTGGCATAAATGTTTATTGCATTTTCTGCAATGCTGGAATTGCAGAGAGCACAATAAATAAACTTCCGTTTTTGCTACAGATTTCTGAGCCAGTTGAAAATGTGAAATCAGTCCATTGGATGGAAAAACCTTAGGTTTGTTACTGACTTTTAAACAACAACACCACACTGACCTTACAATAATAAACTGAAGTGCCAGGGTATGGGATAATTAGATATGGGGGAACAACACTCTTGTCCAGGATTAGGCAAGCTTACCCTTCAACAGGTCCTGATAGAAAACTGCAGACCTTGCTCTAAAGCAGACCTTCACTGACCTTGAAGCAAGGTCAAGAGCAGAGCACAAAAATCCCAAAGGCGTAGCTGAAGGAAAGGGGCAGAACTGCACAATCACCAGCCAGACACTTCACTCCTCCTCCTTTTAGCAGGAATAATAAGAGTGTAGACAGAAGTCAAGTGAGTTACAGTCTCTCACAGAACAGAGAGAATACATTGTTTTCCTTACCATGTATCTCGATAGTGTCCTGTATGAAGAGACACAGTTACTAATGATGGACCCAGTTTTATTCTTTTCATGCTATTATGCTATTATTAATCTTGCTTTGACTTTTTTTGATAAAGTTTCAGAAAGAAAATAGAGCTAAAATAACTGTGAAGTAAAGTTGGGGTTAGATACACTTCAGTTTTATAAGTAGTGATTTCTTTTTTTTTTTTTAAGAAGGCACTTGTAGTAAACTTATTATATATAAAACATATGGAAAGGTAGTATCGAGTTTATTTACACCAAAAGACATTAAACTGCCTAAAGGTGATATTAATCTCCAAAGTAAATTTTCTGCCCCAGTAAATTTAATTATAACACTGTTCTGGGTGACAGCATGTGATTTTAGTTTTATTCTTCTTGTTTTAAATGTTATTCTACTAATAGCCCTTCTAACTTCAGTTGGTACCTTGTTTGTCCCCTGACTACAGATTGAGAGGGAAGTGGAGGGGAGAAGAGGTAAACATAAAATCTTTCTAAGGTCTGGGCATTGCTTTTCTTTGTTAAATGAACATGTCTGTGGCACACCTACACAACACATTACTTGTTTGACTGCTAATTGCAGTTATTGTTCAGATGTTCTTCAGAAACCAAACATGAAATAAATAAAATTTAGCTTCTCTTTTCCTGCTAGTACTTTCTTCTTTTGTGTTAATACATAGTCTACTATGGAAAGACATTTTCAGACAATATGCTAATCTGTAATTTGTCATTTAGCAAGCACTTTCTGAGTTCTTTCTATATTCCAAGCTTTTGTTATAACAAAACACATAAATGTAAGCTCATAGAGTGTATAGTTTATTCTACTTAATTGGTAGTTATTTGTTCTGTCATATAAAAATACTGTAGGCCGGGTGCGGTGGCTGACGCCTGTAATCCCAGCACTTTGGGAGGCCAAGGTGGGCAGATCACAAGGTCAGGATGTCAAGACCATCCGGTTAACACGGTGAAACCCCGTCTCTACTAAAAATACAAAAAAATCAGCTGGGTGTGGTGGCGGGTGCTGTAGTCCCAGCTACTGGGGAGGCTGAGGCAGGAGAATGGCGAGAACCTGCGAGGCTGAGCTTGCAGTGAGCGGAGATCACGGCACTGCACTCCAGCCTGGGCTACAGAGCGACACTGTGTCGCCAAAAAAAAAAAAAAAAAAAAATTGTGAAATGCTGATACAAAGGCAAGTGCATTCCTTTTGTTCACACAAACATTGCGTTTTTATACACATGGACACACAGATGCATACACACACACATGCATATACTTGCAAGTGTGCCCTGTATAGACTGTTGATGTTCTAGCCAATCTCTCAATGTGTAGAATATGATTTTAAAGCAAATGTATAAAAAATTCTATTACTAGAAATGAAAATTATATTACTTTCTTCTGAAGCTACTTGGATGCATCTATTCTTTTTTTAAAAGAATAATTTGCTCTTAAAAAAAAAGCATTTGACTAGTGTCATACAACGTGACCTCTTCCAACTATTCCATATAATACCAACTAAATGACAATAAAAATAAAACAAGTTATTATTATTAAGAAGTGGGTTTAAAGGCAACTTCTTATGAAAATCTCAGGTTTTTGGTACCTATAGAATTGTTGTTTTTGAGCTTAGCAAAGCATATCTAAGGTATGCTCCTAGCGCATTATGCTGTTCATTACCAAACAGCTTTTCCTGAAAAAAGTGGCTGAAGTATTGTCATATCTTCTTCTCCCTAAACTGTAGAAAATATGCCAGCTCTCTTTACAGAAAAATAAAACAATGACTCCTCTTGGAGTGTCCACATTGATTTTTTATTACTGTACAGTCTTCCAATGTTTGGAGATAGAATCAAATAAGATAATTGAGAAGAAGCAGCAAAACTCCCAAGGCTTCCTTCATCTCCTGTCCAATACAAACTCCTTCTTTTTAAGTTTCCCTTGGAACTATTGCTTAGAATTTCTACCTCAACTACTGATTGTGTGTGTGTGTGTGTGATGTAAACATTGTTAGAGTAAATGTTTCTGTTCTGAATTTGTGTTTAGGTGTCTTAACTGTGTTACAAATCAAGGAGTTCTATCTCACCATTAGGGAATCCACTGTACCTAAAAAACAAAATCAAAGCTGGCTGCTTTCTCTTTTCCAGCCCAGGGGGAATCACAAAAGGGTATATCCTACTCTCATCTTTGCTTATTGGCCAGAGACTAAGATCAGCTGGGCACATCAAGTCAATTTAATTTCCAAGACATCGATGTAAGGTAATAGAGAAGCATCCTTCTTCCACGTAACCATCCACATTTACAATCTTTCCATAAAAGACTCCTGCCTTTGCTCCTTATGTGGATAAATAAAACTGTTTAATTTTGTATTCAGATTGTGACTACTGTCTTTGTATGTAGTCCACTCTTACAGAAACTATTGATGGCATGAATTAATAGGACCATTCATGTCTTTAAAAGTTACCAGATAAAAAAAGGAAAGTGGCAATTAAACAGTATTTCCCAGAAAGGGTGGTTTTCACTGCAATTTGTGAGAGCGGAGTCCGAAAGAGGATTGGAGCAGGAAATCTTGGGAATTACAGGTTCTAATTAGTCCCATTATTTACAGTGTCAGTTAGAAATGAAGGCAGGAGGAGGATCTGTTCTGGGCTAGAAATCAAAATTGGTCTGGAAACTGTAAACACTAACCTGTTCTTTAGCTGCTCATCTGAGGAAAAGCCTTCATCAAACGCTAAATAAGACTTTAACACACACACAATGAAAGGAACCAAAGACAGTACACAGATCTGGATACCCAAATACTTCATTATTTGGGTACTGTAAAGCAAATAACATTATAGGAATTAGGAAAATATTCAGTTCAAAGGAATAATGACCTTCATGCTAAGTGCTCGAAGGTAAAGACCTTCCCTAAAATGAACTATTATGAGATTCATGTTAAATGCACCACCTCAGTGAAAGAAAGTTATCAGGGTTGCATTGGCTGATTTTTTTTCTTTTTTTTCTTTTTAATTATACTTTAAGTTCTAGGGTACATGTGCACAACATGCAGATTTGTTACATATGCATACGTGTGCCATGATGATGTGCTGCACCCATTAACTCATCATTTACGTTAGGTATATCCCCTAATGCTAGCCCTCTCCCCTCCCCCAACCCCACGACAGGCCCCGGTGCGTGATGTTCCCCTTCCTGTGTCCAAGTGTTCTCATTGTTCAATTCCCACTTACGAGAGAGAATGCGCAGATTTGTTACATATGCATACGTGTGCCATGATGATGTGCTGCACCCATTAACTCATCATTTACATTAGGTATATCCCCTAATGCTAGCCCTCTCCCCTCCCCCAACCCCACGACAGGCCCCGGTGCGTGATGTTCCCCTTCCTGTGTCCAAGTGTTCTCATTGTTCAATTCCCACTTACGAGTGAGAACACGCAGTGTTTGGTTTTCTGTCCTTGCCATAGTTTGCTGAGAATGACTTTTTTAAAATTATTATACTTTCAGTTTTAGGGTACATGTGTAGAACATGCAGGTTTGTTATATAGGTACACACGTAGCATAGTAGTTTGTTGCACCCATCAACCCGTCATCTACATTAGGTATTTCTCCTAATGCTATCCCTCCCCTCGCCCCCCAGCCCCTGACAGGCCCTGGTGTGGGATGTTCCGTTCCCTGTGTCCATGTGTTCTCATTGTTCAAGTGGCACTTATGAGTGATAACATGCGGTGTTTGGTTTTCCATTCTTCTGTTAGTTTGCTGAGAATGATGATTTCCAGCTTCATCCATGTCCCTGCAAAGGACATGAACTCATCCTTTTTATGGCTGGATAGTATTCCATGGTGTATATGTGCCACATTTTCTTTATCCAGTCTATCATTGATGGACATTTGTGTTAGTTCCAAGTCTTTGGTATTGTGAATAGTTATTCAATAAACATACATGTGCATGTGTCTTTACAGTAGAATGATTTATAGTCCTTTGGGTATATACCCAGTAATGGGATTCCTGGGTTAAATGGTATTTCTAGTTCTAGATCCTTGAGGAATTGCCACACTGTCTTCCACAAAGGTTGAACTAATATACACTCCCACCAGTAGTGTAAAAATTCCTATTTCTCCACATCCTCTCTAGCATTTGTTGTTTCCTGACTTTTTAATGATCACCATTCTAACTGGTGTGAGATGGTATCTCATTATGGTTTTGATTTGCATTTCTCTAATGACCACTGATGATGAGCATTTTTTCATACACTTGTTGGCCACGTAAATGTCTTCTTTTGAGAAGTGTCTGTTCATATCCTTTGCCCACTTTTTGATGGGTTGGTTTGTTTTCTTCTTGTAAATTTGTTTCAGTTTCTGCAGATTCTGGATATTAGCCCTTTGTCAGATGGAGAGATTGCAAAAATGTTCTCCCATTCTGTAGGTTGCCTGTTCACTCTCATGATAGTTTATTTTGCTGTGCAGAAGCTCTTTAGTTCAGTTAGATTTCATTTGTCAATTTTGGCTTTTGTTGCCATTGTTTTTGGTGTTTTAGTTATGAAGTCTTGGCCCATTTTGCTGACGTTTTTAAAGGAAGTCACAAAATTAAATTAATATGCAAGTGTATGAGGTAAGAAGGTGCTTTAGAGGGAATAAAGAACAACAAGCCATGAAGAAAACATAATTACAGATATGAAGGATTAAAGTGAAAATTCATAAGAGTACAAATAAAAACAAAGCAAAACAGAAACTGAAGAAACTAATATGTTAAATAGCCTGTGCACAAAGATTACAATGGCTCACTGTTTCTGTGGATTTTCTATTATGTTGGAGTGAAGTCTTTGCCTTGTTTTTAATCTGAAGTCTTACTTTATTCTTCCTCTCAATAGAACCTGGGGTCTTGCTCATCAAGCCTATGTCTGATTTTGAAGTGGCTATTACACATACATATACATAAAATTTTTACTAGCACTATCCTTGTATAAAGTTATAAATTTTATTGGCTAGTCTTCTCTAACATATTACAAATTAGTATTATATTTATATGCTAACCAGTAGCAGGCACCCTTGATGCTGGGATATCTCTGAGTCAGCTAAATTGTCAGATCCAGTCATTGGACCATTGACATGTTGTGGACTCTGGATACAGCTCCTGAAAGATGTGTTTTGAAGACATGAAAAAGATGAAAGCTCTCGGTTACTAGTCTTACCCATTTCTCTGGAAATGCTGGCCTGACTCTTCCTGTTGGCCACTTCCTAACGTTATTCCAGAATAAATGGAGGTGAAGATTTGGAAGAGTTGTAGAGTGTAAACAGTTGCTTGTTGCTATCAATTATGAAGTCTAACAGTTTGATATTTATTCAAATAAGACTTTCCGGGAAGTTGCTGGAAGAAACAATGACGTTCTTTACATCTGTTGTTTTCCTGGGCAAAAACTTTGTGATATAGAAAAGTAACATTAATATAGAAAATAAACTGTGTGATTGTAAATGATTTCTGTTCTTAAGATATAAGCTTATATGAGTCTGAGTATTTAGTGTTATTTTTATTGTTGTTTGATCCTGTTTTCATCCCCAGACCAGTGTCAACTGAGTTATACAAATATCATAAGACTTAATAAAACAAATGTGTGTGTGTATCCAATTTGTCTTTCTGTTGCCTAATTTTTAAATGTAAATCAAACTAATGTAATTATAGCAAATTAAGTTATATTGAATTTGATATGCATATGAAAGCATGGTTAACTTAAGAAAACTTCACCTTCACCGGGCACAGTGGCTCACGCCTGTAATCCCAGTACTTTGGAAGCCTGAGGCGGGCGAATCACGAGGTCAGGAGATCAAGACCATCCTGGCTAACACGGTGAAACCCCGTCTCTACTAAAAATACAAAAAAATAGCCAGGCATGGTGGTGGGTATCTGTAGTCCCAGCTACTCAGGAGGCTGAGGCAGGAGAATGTCGTGAACCTGGGAGGCGGAGCTTGCAGTGAGCTGAGATTGCACCACTGCACTCCAGCCTGGGCGATAGAACAAGACTCCGTCTCAAAATAAAATGATAATAATAATAAAAATAAAAAATAAAAAAAAAACATAAAACCAACAGACGAAAAAACCCAGAATGCTCAGACTTTAGTGGATTGACATTTCCAGCAAGAATCCAGAAATAATATTTACAATTATTACACTAAATATTCCTTTATCATTATTATCATGTTTATTTTCTTCCTCTGATCTGATAGACCAGACAATATTTCCACTCTCTTGATTGTCACCCATTTCTTCTTTTTATCTTTGCACAAATAGTTGCTACCTAGCACAGGTAGCATGCATCCATCTTTATATTTGTGGGTTTCTTCAATGTTGAGTATATTTCTGAGTACTCATAACCACCAACTCTCCATTTATTTTGTTTATCTATTATGCTGTACTTGAGGTTCACCCAACCTGGAAGAGAGGTATTAGAGAGAGACCAGTGTGATCTTAAAGTCAGAAAGACTCCTGGGAAACCAAGGACAGAAGAATAAAGTCACCCAACTGCATTGTCATGAACCACATACAAGATGGAGCACCATCATTTCTCATTAAAAGAATTGCAGAAAATTCCTCATTCTGAGGATTCAGGTTAGCTTTTTCTCTGATTGCTGTCAGTTAATTGTCTCCAGCAGTTTCTAGCATGTCCTTCTAGGGGCAGTTATACTCTTTCACTTTGCCTGGAGTTCTGGCTGCTCATATTTCTCTGAAGCAGAAAAATGATGTCCTTGACACTCAGAGTTTTGGTGATACCATGGAAAAGAAAACCTCAGCATGTGTAACTGGGAAGGACTGGACAATGCTTAAACCTATCATTAGATTATAGCATATTGTATATTATTGTGTGGCAGTGACCTTTCTTTTTTATTGTAGTACAAAATGCACAACATGAAGTTTACCACATTAACCATTTTTAGGTGTACAGTTCTGTAGCATTAGTTATATTGACATTGTTCTGTAAATAATCACTATATATATATCTCCAGAACTTTTCAGGTAAACATTCTCTATTCTTCTTTTTTTTTAGCTTCTGGCAACCATAACTCTACTGTATATCTCTTTAAATTTTACTATTCTGGATACTTTACATAGTGAAATTGGACAGTATTTGCCTTTATGTGACTGGGCTGTTTCACTTAGCATTATGTGTTCAGGGTCATCCGTGTGTAGCATGTGTTCAAATTTCCTTCTTTGGTAATGTACTTTAAAATATTTTAATAAAAATAGTGTCGTTTATGTGGGTGTATAATATTTTCATCAGACATCATGGCATTTAGATAGCATTTGGAAAGACCAAAGCAGAAATTCACAATAGAAAGATAACAACTAAGCACTACAAATATCATTTTATAAATAACCACCAGAAATATTCTAGTGGAAAAATTAGTGTTCTTCAAGCTATGTTATTTGCTACAATGAGGGCGCAAATACCTTGGTATGACAGCCCAACAGTTTTTGGATCAGTCTCTACGTACAGAATTCCGGATGGCCTTTCTTCTACTTTCTCCTCTATTCATGGAGGGTTCTTCCTCTTAATCTGACATTTTTTCTTGTACCTCCACAAACTGAACCCTTTCTACAAGGGACTTGTAATAATGTCTAAAGAAATAATGAGCACTGTCCTGAACTTGCAAGAACAAACTGTAGAAGTATTTATCCTGCTTTTTTGACAGAATTTGTTACAAAACTTCCTTTTACAGTGATATGTCAACTAGTAATGAGAATAAAGGGGAATCATTTAAAACTTCCACCAACCTCTATTTCCTAGATGCAGCCTATAATTACTATAAAAATTTGACATTTACTGGCCAGATGAGCATCGATGTGTTGGTAGCACTATATATACTCTCAAATTTGTCAGACCTGTATCCACTGCCATTGTGAAGGCATTTTGTTGGACATCAGATGACAATTAATGTAAGCTAAAAAGAAATGTGCATGTCCATAATACAGACTGGGTATGACTGGAGAAGACCAGGCATCACTCTATCAGACAGAGAAAGATGGGCAAGATTTCTTCTGACAACTGCTGCAATGATCCTGGTACCAAGTTCACAAGACTACATGGGGGAGAAGAAAATGATCTCTAAATTTAAAAGACTGAAGAATTATACTTTTGGAGACCCAAGTTGATATATGGCCTTAATTATTTAGAACTCTTAATATTAATTATCACAATGTAAAATACTACAATTTTGTTGAAGGTATATTTTCTAAATTATGCTTAAGTACTGCCTGACGATTTGCTACAGATTTTTGGTTTGGAAACATTTTTCAGATTTAAAATGCTGCTGGAATGGTAAATTTTATTGATCAACCTGGCAGAGCTATAGTGTGAAGTTGCTTGGTCAAATACTATTCTAGATGTTTCTGTGAATGTGCTTTTTAATGTATTTAAAATTTAAATCAGTAGACTTTGAGTAAACAGATTGTATTCCATAAAATGAGTAGGCCATATCCAATCAGTTAAAAGTCTTAGGGACAAAGATTGAAGAAGAGGAAGTCTCTTACAGACTGCATCATAGAAACCCTATCAGAGTTTGCAACCTGCTGCCCTGCAGAATTTGAATTCAATACTGCACTGACGCATGTGAATTTCCAGCCAAAGTGGATAATTGCCAGCCCCCATAATCACACAAGCCCAAAAGGTAACATAGCAGAAAATCTAGATTCCCCTGGGTTTGGAGATGAATTTTTAGATACAATACCAAATGCATGATTCAGGAAATAAATAATTGATAATTTGGGCTT
Source organism: Colobus angolensis palliatus (assembly GCF_000951035.1). NCBI lineage: Eukaryota > Metazoa > Chordata > Mammalia > Primates > Cercopithecidae > Colobus > Colobus angolensis. The sequence goes on from NW_012116411.1 coordinate 2,157,136, forward strand.
CATTAAAGTTAAAAATGTCTGCTCTGCAAAAATCACTGTTAAGAAATGAGAAGACAAGCCACAGACTTTGGAAAAAATATTTGTAAGAGACCTATGTGGTAAAGGATTACTATTCCAGATATACAAATAATCTTAAAATTCAACAGCAAGACAAAAAGCAAACTCTATTTTAAAAGGGTCAAGAACCTAAGGGATACAGCAGATATTTACAAATGGAAAAAATAAGCATATAAAAAGAAGCCCTATATCTTATGTCAGCTGAGAAATGCAAATTAAAATAATAGCAAGATACTTCTACATACTATTGGAATAGTCAGAATACAGAACTCTGACAGCACCAAATGCTGGAGGGAGGTAGAACAAAAGAAATTCATTCATTGCTGGTCAGAATGCAAAATGGTACAGTCACTTTGGTAGACAGTTTGGTGAGTTCTTACAAAATTAAACATTCTTATGGAACTATCTAGCAGTTCTTCTTATTATTTATACAAAGGAATTCAAAACATGTCCACACAGAAATGTGCAAATTGATGTATATAACAGCTTGATTCTTAAATTCAATAGTTGTAAGCAGCCAAGATGTCCTTCAGTGGGTGAATGTATAAATAGACAAGGAAATATTATTCAGGGCTTAAAAAATAAGCTTTCAAGCCATGAAAAGATAGAAAGGAACCTTAAATGTGTATTACTAAATGAAAGAAGCCAATCTGAGAAGGTGTATGACTCCACCTATATGACATCCAGGAAGAGAGAAAACTAAAAAGAAAAACATTAGTTGTTGGAGCAGTTGAGTTGGGAGGGGAGAATGAATAGGCAGAGTACAGTACATTTTTAGGGCAGTAAAACAATGCTGTATGAATCTATAATGGTGGATACATGTTATTATGAATTTGCCCAAACCCATAGAGTATATAACACCAAGAGTGAGCTTGAATGTAAATAATGGGCTTTAGATGATGATTTGTCAATGTAGGTTCATCATTTGTAACAAATATACCACCCTGATGAGAAATTTTTAATAATGGAAGCAGCCAAGTATTTGTGGGGACAGAGGGAATATGGGTCATCTGTGTACCTTCCTCCCAGTTTTGCAATTTTGCTGTAAACCTAAAGCTACTATAACACATATGGAGGGAGTCCTGCTATTTGAGACAACGAGAATGAACATGGAGGAAGTTATGCTAAGTTAAATAAACCAGACATAGAAAGACAAATACTACATGATCCTGTTTATATGAGGAATCTAGAATAGTCAAACTCTAAGAAACAAAGAGTAGAATGGTGATTGCCAGGGGCTGGGGAGAAGGGAAATGGGGAGGCATGAGTTAAAGAGTATAAAGTTTCATGCTCTACAGCATAGTGCCTACACTTAACAAAACTGTAGTATACCCTTAAAAATTTGCATAGAGGGTAGATCTTATGTTAAGGGTTCTTATCACAAAAATGTAGTAAAAAAAAAAATAAAGGGCGGGGGAAACTTTTTGAGATAATGGATATATTAATGGAAACATTGTGGTGATGCTTTCACTCAACTTCAGACTCTTTGGGTTGTGCATATTAAATATGTACAGCTTTTTCCATGTAAGTCTTACCTCTATAAAGTAGGTAAAAAACGTACCCACATCCAAATCCTGGTTCTTCCATTTGTGTGATTTGAGTCAAATTATGCAATCTCTATATTTCATGGTTTCCTGGCTTGTGAAATGAAATTAATAGTTTATGGGATGCTTGTAAAATGATATAAACCATATAAAGCACTGAGCACAGTGCTGGTGCATAGTAAGAACTCAATACGTGAGAGCTAAAAGAATTATGATTATGCAGTGAATTCCCAATGTCCTTCTCCTCTATTTTAGTCTGAATTTTACAGAATAAACTTCTTACAGATCCTCATGGATAATTATTAATAAATATTGAATATTTGGAACGGAATGGATTCTCATAAAGCATTTTCTACTATTGAAAATGTTAAGTTAGATAAATTGACATTAGCTGAATATGCCTTGGGGGAATGATCAGAATTTTCCTTGTTTCAAAATATAAAATGTGATTTTAAAATAATATGATTATTAAAGATTTATTATTTGTAGTCGAGCAGCCGTAATTTTAAAAATGTGATTTAAAAGTAATATCAAATAACATGGAAAAGCAATGAAAAATAATATCTGTCAGGAAAACAGACAAATATATAAATCATCAAATTTGACTTATCCAGTAACTGAAATTGAGTTTGTTGCCAGTAAAATGCTTCTTCCAAAGATGAGTTGCTCTGGCAGTCACTATACTTGGAATTGCCAGTCTCTAACTTGGAGCTTTCAGGTTTTCAGGCTTTCACCTATCTGCTGCTAGCCAGTCAGTTGTTAGATAGGATGCTTGTCTTATCTCCTCTCATCCTGAATATCTTCCCATTGAACTGTATAAGAATCATTTGTAAAAGACCGTTATGATTTTCTGGCACTGGTTGAAGAACAGACAAAACACTGTTTGTCTGTGAGTGTGTGTGTATGCATGCATGCACACCCTTGCACATATCTGTATGAGTGTTTGTTCTAGGGGAGGAAAGAAACAATCTGCATGCCTTGGGATTTAAGGGAAGGGTAGAAAACTCTGTAAACAGCTGCCAGGGAAAATACATCTTCAGAGATATTATCAGAAGTAGTATGTAATTGAAAATTCTGCAAAATAAAAGGTCATTCCTAGAGATATTAGAGTGTAGCAATAAAGCTGGATAAACTAAAGGAAGGAGGGAAGCATAGTTAATCTAAAGAACTACTGTATTATTGCTAGACACAAAATAATTCCCAGGAATAAGCTGATTTTGATAGATGCATTATTTTTCTTCTTCCTTGAAATAAATTTGTGTTTGTGATTTAATGGTTGTGCAGATACTTTATGCTTATTTTATGAAATGAGAAATTTTTAATACATATTTTTCCCCCAAATTCAACCACCTAGAGATAATCACTGTTAATATTTTGTGTTCATCATCTAATTTCATATATATTTCTAATCAGACTTTAAAAACTAATTTTAATATCTTTACAATGAAAGTTCCAAATACATATATATGCCATTTTGTTATACTTAGAAATTCTCTTCCCCATATCAAATATTATTTATAATGTAAACAAAATATTTTAATATAATTTTAAAGAACTTTAATATGAAAGAGTTTTATATTTACAAAAATTGCAAAAATAATATCAAGCATTCCCATAAACCTGGAATGCAGTTTCTCCTTTTATTAACATTTTAAATTATGGTACATATGTTATAATTGATGAACCAATATTGTTTTTTCATTAACTAAAGTCTGTGTTGGCTTCCTTTTTCAACTCTAGGATCCTTTCCAGGATACTACATTACATTTAGTCATCATATCTCCTTGGGCTGCTCTTGGATGGGACAGTTTCTCAGATTTTTGTTGTTCCTGTCGACCTTGACAGGTTTGAGGACTTGTAGCCAAGTATTTTGTAGGATGCCCCTCAACTGGAACGTTTTTCTTATGACTAGACTGGGGCTATAGGTTTTGGAAAAGAAAACCACAGAAATAAAATGTCATTTAACTACATGAAATCCAAAGTTTTTATGATCAACATGACTCAACTTTAGTGATATAGACCTTGATCACCTGGCTGTGGTACTATTTATCACATTTATCCACTTTAAAGTTACTCTCCACTTCCTCACTTGCCACATTTCATGCTGTATTCTTTAGAACAGAAACACTACTTGAAGTTCATACTTAAAAAGTGGGCAGTTACGTCCACCTCCTCTTAAGAGAAAGTATTTACATAAATATTGGGAACTCTTTTGCAATGGATATTTGTATCTTCTTAATTTATTTATTCCATTTATATCAGTGGATACTCACAAATAACTGTTTTCTACAAACATACTTGGTTTTAGTGTGCTTTGCTTTATTGCTCTTTGCAGATATTGTTTTTTATAAATAGAGGGTTTGCAGCAATATCATTTTTCCAACAACGTGTACTCACTTCACGTCTCTTTGTCACATTTGGCTAATACTTATAATATTTCAAAGGTATTTATTATATCTATTATGGAAATCTATGATCGCTGACCTTTAATGTTACTGTTCTAATCATTCTGTGGCTCCATACACTCCCATATAAGATGTGAACTTATTTGATAAATGTTATGTGAATTCTGACTGCTCCACTGATCGATCATTCTCCTTTCTCTCTTCCTCACCTTTGGACCTCCCTATTCCCTGAGACACAAGAATATTGATATTAGGCCAATTCATAATTCTTACTTCCCATTGACAATGTAGTTGGTAAACTGAGAGCTCTGATGATTAATGGTTTTACACCTGCTAACACAACATCCATTCTGTAGCCCATAGATCCAGGAGTAATTTTGACTTAAGAGTCTTATTACATAAGAAATATATTTTGTAAGGTCCTAACTGCTGTAGATAGCAATTCCTCTGATGGAGCTGGGCAAAATAAATCGAAAATCTTCTAAAAAGGATTTACCATTCTAGATGTAATTAAGAACATTCATGATAATAGGAAGAGGTAAAATATCAACATTAAAAGGAATTTGGAAGAAATTGAATATAGAATATTTTTATATTTATTTGTGTTTTCTCTGATCTCTTTCAGCAGTGTTTTGTAGTTCTCCTTGTAGAAACCTTTTACTTCCTTGACTAGCTATATTTGCTTTTCTTTGTGGCTACTGTAAATGGGATCGTTTTCTTGATTTGTCTGTCACCCTAGACATTACTGGTGTATAGAAATGCTACTGATTTTTGTACACTTCTTTCTATAAGCACTTATTTCTAGTAGCCTTTTTTGGAGTCTTCAGGGGTTTCTAGGTATAGAGTCATATCACCCATAAAGATAAATAGTTTGACTTCCTCTTTTTATATTTGGATGCCTTTTATTTGTTTCTCTTTCCTGATTGTTCTGGCTATGAATTCTAGTGCTACATTTAATAGAAATAGGGAGAGTGGGCATCTTTGTCTTCTTCTGGTTCTCAAGGAAAATGCTTCCACCTTTTTCCATTTAGTATGTTGACTGAATTTGTCATAGATGTCTTGTTATTTTGAGGTATGTTACTTCAGTGCCTGGTTCATTGAGTGTTTTTATCATGAAGGGATGTTGGATTTTATTGAAAGCTTTTATTTGTGTTTATAGAGATAATAACATGCTTTTAGCTTTTAATTATGTTTAGGTGATGAATCATGTTTATTAATTTGCATTTGTTGAACCAGCCTTGCATCCAAGAAATAAAGCTGACTTTATCATGCTGGGTTAACTTATTGAAGTGCTGCTTGGTTTGGTTTGCTACTATTTTATTGAGGATTTTTGTATTTGTGTTCATCAGTGCCATGCCAATCACAATAGCAAAGTCAACTCAGGTGCCTGTCAATGGTGGGTTGCATAAAAACTGTACATATGCACCGTGAAATACTATGCAGCCATAAAAATGAATGAAATCATGTAGTTTGCAGCAACATGGATGGAGCTGGAAGCCACAATCCTAAGTGAAGTAATACAGAAACAGTAAACCAAATACCACATGTTCTCACTTATAACTGAAAGCCAAACATTAGGCACACATGGACATAAACATGGAGATAATAGACACTGTGGACTGCTAGAGGGGGAAGAGGAACAGAAGGATGTGAGTTGAGAAACTGCCTATTGGGTACTATGCTCAATACCGGGGGCAATATAACCAGGTAACAAACCTGCACATGTAACCCCGGTATCCAAAACAAAAGTTAAATTTAAAGAAGTTAGTTCCAACCCTCATGGATGTCTTTGAGGGGTTGAAGACTTCAGTGGTGAAAGTAACTACAGATGTGGTAGAAATGGGAAGAGGACTAGAATTAGAAGGGGAGCCTGAAGATGTGACTGAATTTCAGCAACCTTATGAAAAAATTTACAGATGAGTTGCTTCTTATGGATGAGCATGCAAAGTGATTTCTTGAGATTAAATCTACTACTGATAAAGAACTGTGAACAGTGTTGAAATGACATAAAATATTTACAATATTACACAAGTTATTTGGTAAAGTAAGCACAGTCTGAGGGGACTGACTTCAATTTTGAAAGAAGTTTTACTGTGGGTGAAATACTCTCAAATAACATTACACGCTACAGAGAAGTCTTTGTGAAAGGAAAAGTCAATCAATGCAGCCAACTTTATTGTTTATTTTCAGAAATTGCCAGTCACCCCAACCTGCCGCATTTGCCACTCCTATCAGTCAGCAGCCATCAACATCAAGACAAGACCCTCTTCCAGCAAAAACATTTTAACTCACTAAACACGCAGAGGATTCTTAGTAGTTTCTTTAGCAATAAAGCATATTTCATCAGGGTATATACATTGCTTTTTAGACTTAATGCTATTGCACACTTAATAGACTATGATATAGTGTAAGCATAACTTTTATATTCCCTAGGAAATCAAGGAGGTAATGTGATTCTCTTTAATGCAATATTTGCTTATTTTGGTGGTCTGGAACTGAATCCAAAATATCTCTTAGGTATGCCTCTATTAGAATTATTAACCTTTACCCTTGTGGAAACCACTTTGTCTAATAGAAGATAGAACTTACATATAATTCCCTTACCTTAAGCCTTACAGAAGTCATTCACTTCCAAAGTTACTTAATTGAACAACATTTTTCTTTTCACCCTATTCGGTGACATTGTTTCGTTTGTTTATACCACAGCTAGAATGTTTTGGCACTTTCTGCATCAACTTCTGGGATTCCTCAACCTCCTAAATATATACTTTTTAAAAATTTGAATGTATTAAAGTTTTCTCTTTATCCTGTAAAGTTCTCTGTGGTTTGGCAAATAGTGTCATGTAGCCACAATTATTAAACAATAGTTTACCTACTTTAAAAATTCTCCTGGGCATCTCCTCTTCAATACTTCCTGCTTTTCAAGGAACCCCTTACAACCACTGATATTTTACTACTTCTATAGTTTGGTCTTTTCCAAACTACTATATAATTAAAATCAATTGGAATGAATAAGGTCAACATAAAAATCTGAGGGCATATTTTTGTGTAGATACAAGTTTTCAAATAAGTTTGACTAATATTCAGGAATGTAATTGCTGAGTCATCTGATAAGTCTGTATTTCACTTTCCAAGAAACTGCAAAATGTCCTCCAAAGCAGCTATATAATTTTACATTGCTACCAGCAATGAATGAGAGTTCCTGTTGCTTTGTATTCTTATTGGCAATTGATGTTGTGGGTTTTTAAGGGGGATTTTATCCCTTCTACAGGTGTGCAGTGCTATCTCATTTTTGCTTTAATCTGTAATTTTTTAATGTAAATTTAAGTATATTTTGATATCTTATTTTCTCTCTGTATATACTCTGGTAATGTAGATGTCCAAGTCTTTCAAACATTTTCTAATAGATTTTTTTGCATTTAAGTTTTAAGATTTTTTTGAATTTTTTTTTTTTTTTGGTAAATACCCTTGATCAGCTATGAGCTTGGCTTGTCTCTTCATTCTCTAAATGCTGCATTTTGCAGAGCCAATGTTTTCAATTTTAATAAAGTTCATATTGTCTTTTTTTTCTTTTGAGGATTATGTTTTTGGAGTTTTGTTTTAAAACTCATTGCCAAATTACGGTCATCCTGATTTTCCCCTGTATTTACTAATTAGAAGTTTTACAGTTTTGTGTTTTGTGTGATCTATTATGAGTTCATTTTAGTGAAATGTGTAAGGGCTGTGTCTAGGTTTTGTATTGCTTTGTTTTTGTTTTGCTGATGAACATACACTTGTTCTGATATGATTTGGTAAAAAACAAAAACAGACCAAAAAAAAAAAAAAACCCACTTTTCTGTCTTCAATAAGTTGCCCTTACTCTTTTTCAAAGATCAGTTAACTGTATTTGTTATTCCTGGGACCTGTATCCTGTTCTAGTCAGCTTTTTGTCTTTTCTTATGCCAAAACTATGTTCTCTTGGTTACTGTAGCTTTATATCAAGTTTTGAAATTGTGTAATGTGTGTTACACAAATTTGTAATTCTTCTTCACTATTTTTGGCCATACTAGGTCTTTTTTCTCTCCATATAAATTTTAGAATACACTTGTCAATATCTACAAAAGATCTTGCTGATAATATTTTGACTGGGTTTTAATTGAATCTGTAGATCAATTTGGGAAGAACTGATATGTTAACCATATTGTGTCCTTGAATACATGGACATGAAGTCCCTCTATATTTATTTATATTTTCTTTGATTCCTTTCATCAGAATTTTGTAGTTACCTTATAAAGAGCCTGTACATATTTCATTAGATTTATACCTAAGCATTTCTTTTTCTAAAAGCTTTTATGTATGTATGTATGTATGTATGTATGTATGTATTGAGACAGGATCTTGCTGTTGCCTAGGCTAGAATGAAGTGGCATGATCATGACTCATTGCAGCCTCACCCTCCTAGGATCAAGCTATTCTCCCACTTCAGCCTCCCAAGTGGCTGGAACCATAGGCACGTGCCACCATGCCCAGTTAATTAAAAAATTTTTCTTTTTGTAGAGACCAGGTTTTTCCATGTTTCCCAGTCTGGTCTTCAACTCAAGCTCAAGCAACTCAGGCTCAAGCAATCCACCCTTACTGGCCTCCCAAAGTGCTAGGATTACAGTTAACTTTTATTTTAGGTTCAGGGGGACATGTGTAGGTTCATTAAATCAATACGTTTTGTGTCACAGTTGTTGAGTGAATAGATTATGTCATCACTCAGGCAATAAGCATTGTCCCCCGTAGGTAGTTTTCATTTCTCACCCTCCAACTACCCTCCACCCTCAAGCAGGCCTTGTTGTTTGTTTTGCCTTTCTTTGTGTCTTCATGTGCTCAATGTTTAGCTCTCACTTATAAGTGAGGACATGCGGTATTTGGTTTACAGTTTTTGCATTAGTTCCTTTAAAGTAATAGCCTCCAGCTGCATCCATGTTACTGCACAGGACATAATATTGTTCTTTTCTTTGGCTGCATAGTATTTCATGTTGTACATGTACCACATTCTCTTTACTCAGTCTACAAATGATACGAATCTAGGAAAATTCCATGTCTTTGCTATTGTGAATAGTGCTATGATGAACATCTGCATGCTTGTTTCTTTATGGCAGAATAATTTATATTCCTTTGAGTATATACCCAATAAGAAGATTGCTGGGTCAAATGGTAGTTCTGTTTTAATTTCTTCGAGAAATAAACAAACTACTTTCCACAATGGCTGAACTAATCTGTATTCCCACCAGAAGTGTATAAGCATGCCCTTTTCTCCATAACCTTGACAGCATCTGTCATTTTTTGATTTTTTAATAGCCACTCTGATGGTGTGAGATGATAGTTCATTGGGCTTTGATTTGTGTTTCTCTAATGATTAGTGATGCTGAGTATTTTTTTATATGTTTGTAGGCTTTGTTCTGGGGATTCAGGATTGATTCAAAATATGCAAATCAATAGATGTAATTCATCACATAAACATAGCTAAAAACAAAAAACACATCATCTTAATATATTCAAGAATGCATTTGATAGAATTCAACATCCCTTCATGTTAAAAAAAAAACCTCAACAAACTAGGCATGGAAGGAACAGACCTCAGAATAATAAGAGCCATCTATGACAAACTCACAGCCAACATCATACTGCATAGGCAAAAGCTGGAAATACTCCCCTTAAGCACTTAGTTTATTTTGGTCCCATTTGTCAATTTTTGGTTTTGTTCCAATTGCTTTTGGTGTCTGCACAGGAGAAAAAACTAACAACAGAGTGTATAGAAAACCTACAGAACAAGAGGAAATATTTACAAACTGCATCAAACAAAGGCCCAGTATCCAGAATATAGAAAGAACTTAAATTAATAACAGCAATGACAACAAAAAAAACCATTACAAAGTGGGCAAAGGACACAAGCAGTATTACTTTTTTTTAATATTTAGAAAACTTGCTATACTTATTAACAAAATCCAAGGTTTTAAAATTGATTCTTTAGAATGCTCTTGATAGACAATCTTTTTTTTTTTTCTGAACAAAGATAGTTTAGTGTCTTGCTTTTTAATTTATATATGGTTTCCTTATTTTTCTTGTCTTACTGTACTAGTTTTGACTTTCAGGGCAATGTAGCAGATAAATGGTGAGATAACATATCTTACACTTATTCCCACTCTCTGGTGGAAAGTATCCAGTTTTTCATCATTAAATATGATGCTAACTGTAGGTTTGCAGAGGCATTCTTTAGCAAATTAAGAAAGTTCCCTTCTATTCTAGTTTGCTGAAATTTTTAAGTATAAATGGTTATTGAAATTTGTCAAATGCTAGTTCTGCATCAATTAATATAATTATTTGGCCTGCTGATACAATGGAGTACATTAGTTGCTTTTCAAATGGTAATCAGCCTTAAATACATGGGGTAAATTCCATTTGACAGTGTTGAATAATTGTATTAGTTCATTCTCATGCTGCTATAAGGATATACTGGAGACTGGGTAATTTATAAAGGAAAGAGGTTTAATTGATTCACAGTTCCCCAGGTAAGGGAAGGCCTCAGAAAACTTACAATTATGGCAGATGGGAAAGCAAAAATGTTCTTCTTCATATGGTGGCAGGAAGAAGAAGAATGAGTGAAGGAGAGGAGTGGAAGCCCCTTATAAATCCATCAGATCATGGGAGAACTCACTCACTATCATGAGAACAGCAGCATGGGGATACAGCCTCACATGATCCAATTACATCCCACCAGGTCCCTCCCATGACATGTGGGGATTATGGAAACTACAATTCAAGATTAGATTTGGGTGGGGGCACAGCCAAACCATTTCATTCCACTCCTGGCCCCTTCTAAATCCCATTTCCTCACATTTCAAAACACAATCATGCCTTCCCAAAAGTCCCCCAAAGTCTTTAATCATTCCAGCATTAAACCAAAAGCCCAAGTCCAAAGTCTTATCTGAGACAAGGCAAGTCTCTTCCACCTATGATCCTGTAAAATGAAAGCGAGTTAGTCACCTTCTATATAGAATGTGGATACAGGAATGGGGTAAATACCCCCATTCCAAATGGGAGAAATTGGCTAAAACAAAGGGACTACAGTCCCCATCCAAGTCTGAAATTCAATAGAGCGCTCATTAAACCTTAAAGCTCCAAAATAATCTCTTTTGACAGCATGTCTCACATCTAGGTCATGCTGATGGAAGAAGTGGACTCCCACAGCCTTGGGCAGCTGCACCCCTATGACTTTGCAGGATACAGCCCCCTCACAGCTGTTTTCATGGGCTGGTGTTGAGTGTTTGCAGTTTTCCCAGGTGTACAGTGCAAACTGTCTGTGGATCTTGAATTCTGGGGTCTGGAGGACAGTGGCCCTCTTCTCACAGCTCCATTGGGCAATTACCCAGTGGGGACTCTGTGTGGGGGTTCCAACCCCACATTTCCCTTCCACACTGCCCTAGCAGAAGTTATCCATGAGGGCTCTAGCCCTGAAGAAAACTTGTGCCTGTACATCCAGGCATTTCCATACATCCTCTGAAATCTCGTTGGAGGTTCCCCAACCTCAGTTCTTGACTTCTGTACACCTGCAGGCTCAACACAGTGTGGAAGCTGCCAAGAGCTGGAGCTTGCACTCTCTGAAGCAATGACCTGAGCTGTATCTTAACCCCTTTTAGTCAAGGCTAGAGTGGCTGGGACACAGTCCCGAGGCTGCACACAGCAGTGAGGCCCTGGACGTGGACCATGAAACTACTTTTCCCTTATAGGCTTCCAGGCCTGTGATTGTAGGGGCTGCCATGAAGATGGCTGGCGTGCCCTGGAGATGTTTTTCCCCATTGTCTTAGTGATTAACATTCTGCTCCTTGCTACTTATGCAAATTTCTGCAGCAGGCTTGAATTTCCCCCCAGAAAAATGGGATTTTTCTGTTCTAACTTATTGTCAGACTGTTTTATCCAAACTTTTATGCTCTGCTTCCTCTAGATTGCTTTGCCTCTTAGAAATTTCTTCCACCATATCCCTAAATCATCTCTTTCAATTTCAAAGTTCCACAAATCTCTACAGCAGGGCCAACATGTTGCCAGTCTCTTTGCTAATGCATAGCAAGTATGACCTTCAGTCCAGTTCCCAACAGGTTCCTCGTCTCCATCTGAGATCACCCTAGCCTGGATTTCATTGTCCATATTGCTATCAGCATTTTGGTCAAAGCCATTCAATAAGTTTCTGGGAAGTTCCAAACTTTCTCAGATCTTCCTGTCTTCCTCGCCTTCTAAGTCTCTAGGGGAAATACCAAATTTGCTCCCATTTTTCTGTCTTCTGAACTCTCCAAACTGTTCCAACTTCTGCCAGTCACCCAGTTCCAAAGTCACTTCCGCATTTTCGGGTATCCTAATAGCAGCACCCCACTCTCTTTGGAACACATTTATTGTATTAGTTGATTTTAATGCTGCTATAAGGACATATTTGAGACTGTGTAATTTATAAAGGGAAGTTTTAATTGACTCCCAGTTCCACAGAGCTGGAAAGGCCTCCGAAAATGTACAGCCATGTCAGAAGGGGGGCAAACACATCCTTCTTCACATGGTGGCAGGAAGAAGTATTAGTGAAGGGGGTGAGGGCAGAAAGCCCCTTAAAAAACCGTCAGATCTCATGAGAACTCCCTGTCATGAGAACAGCAGCATGGGGGAACCGCCCCTCTGATTCAATTACCTCCCCATGGGTCCCTCTCATGTCATGGTTGGGATTATGGAAACTACAATTCAAGATGAGGTTTGGGTGGTGACACAGCCAAACCATATCAGTAACTATTTTTATATATTGATGAATTCAGTTGTTAATATGTTGATGAGGACTTCTGCATTTATATTGATGGGAGACACTGGTCTGTGGCATCCTATATTAATTTCGCATGGCTGATGTATCAAATACCATAAACTTTGTGGCTTAAACAACACAAAATTATTATCTCACAATTTTAGAAGCCAGAAGTCCAAAATCAGTTTTGTTGGGCTGAAACGAATGCAATGGTGAGGCTATACTTCCTCCAGAGGCTCTAGGGAAGAATCTCAGCTCACTCTTTTCTAGTTTATAGTGCCTGACTTCACTCCTTAGATTATAGCTGCATCACTCCAATCTTCGCTGCATCTTTACATTGCTTTCCCTTCTATGTGCATCAAATACCCCTCTTTCTTCCACTTGTTAAAATATATGTGATTGCAGTTAGAACCAATCCAGATAATGCAAGATAATAAATTTTCTCCCCATCTCAGGATATTTAACTATATTTGCAAAGATCTTTTTTTACACTCCATATGAGGTAACACTATAGGTTCCAGGGATTAGGATGAAGATATTTTTTAGAGGGTGGAAGGAACATTTTTCAGCTTATCTTTTTTAGTTCCTTTTTGTGATAACTGTTCCAAAAGGCATTCTCATATGCACAATCTTTCTATCCCCGCTTGGCTACATACAAATGGACCTTGAACCTAGATCATTTTCTTACAAGGAGATAAAGAGCTCACATAGCGCGTGCTGGGTTTATCACCTTGTGCGGAAATGTATTTCTCTATTGCAAGCTTAAGGTATACTCTTCTATTCTGCTTAAGTACGTGGGTCACGTGGCACCTGACCGACTGCACTATATATCTGTCCTCAGTGGGGAAAGAGCAAGGCTTTTCTAATGAGGCACAAGAGTGATGCATGTAGCCAAGTCCTTGTGTTGGCTGCTGGAGAGGGACCCACTGTCTATGAAGGAGTCATGCACATTATTGAAGCTGATTTTGCTCTACCTCTTCCCTTTGTAAGTAAAGTGTTCCTCCATTTAGTACTTGATTGCGTTGTGTTTTCTTTGGTGACTTCAATGCCAAGACACAATAGGAAGAAGGTTTAGAGTGTTCCCCTGGAATTTATAACCATTGTAAAGTCTTCTGTTTAACAGTTCTGCTTAACAATTTCTTTATCAGGTTTTGCAATTAGGGTAATGCTGGCTTTATGAAATGGGCTGGCTCCCTCTGCTTCCATTTTCTGGAATAGATTTTCAAGAATTGGTATCATTTCTATCCCAAATGTTTGGTAAACTTCACCAATAAAACCACCTGGATCTCATCATTTCAGATCCAGTGAAACCACTAGATCTGGTGTTTACTGGTGTTTTATACTTAAATGTCCTTTCTATTCCTACTTTCCTAAAACAGAAGATTTGAATGTTGAGTTTAGATCTTTCTTCTCATCTACATGCATTTCTATGTGCAATCACTGCTGTACATTTTATTCAGCACTGCTTTCCCAATATCCAACAAATTTAGATAAACAGTATTTTCATTTTCATGTACTTCAAAATATTTAAAATTTTCTCTTGAGACTTCTTTACTGATCTATATGTTATCTAAGTAAGAAAATGTATTTTCTATGATTTCTGTTACTTTAAATTTATAAAAAGTTGTTTTAAGGTCCACAGTGTTTTCTTATTATTTTGTTTTGGCAAATGCTTCATGTGAGCAAAGAGAATACATACTCTTGCTGTTGTGGATTGAGTATTCTAAAAAGAGCAATCAAATCAAGTTGATTGGTGTTGCTTTCCAAGTCGGGATATTCTTTCTGATATTGTTCCTGCTACATGTATAAATTACTATAAAGGGGTTGTTGCAGTTTTCAACTAAAATAGTGGATTTGTCTCTTTTTCCTTGCAATCCTATCAGTTTGTGATGCACCTGTTTTGATGTTCTCTTATTGGGTGCATACATGGTTAGAATAGTCTTTTTTTTCTAATTGACCCATCTATCAATATGTAATGCCTCTTTATTTCTGATAATTATCATTGTTCTAAGTCTGCTTTGTCTGAAATTAATATTCCATAGTAGCTTTCTTTTGATTAGTGTCAGCATGGTATATCTTTCTCCATCTCTTTACTTTAAACCTATCTCAGTCTTTATATTTAAAGTAGTTTCTTATACAATCATATGGTTTAATCTTGTTTTTTATATTCAATTTGAAAATCTCTTAATTAGCATATTTAGACAATTCACATTAAATGCCAATAACATTAGATTAATATCTACATGTTTGTAACAGTTTTCTATTCATTGCATTTTTTATTGTCTTTTTTGTGTCTGCTATTTTTCTGTGTTCTTTGATTTTAATTAGGCATTTTATTTTATTATACCTCCTTTGTTCTATATAAATTGTACTTAAAAGTTAGTGGTTTCCCTAGATTTTGGAAAATACGTTTATAACTAATCTGAGTCTACATTCAAATAAGACAATATCTATTCATATATAGTGAAGGTGTCTTATAATATTTTTATATCCTGTTGTCTCCTGGTTATGATATTGTTATTTATGTCATTTATCCATATGATATAATCACCTAATACATTTTTACCATTGCTACTTTAAATACAATTACATTTTAGTTATATTAAGAATAAAAAAAATAAAAGATTGTATTTTTTCCTTCACTGACATTATTTTCTTTTTTTGGTTCCAGGTTTCTGACCTATATAATATTTTTTCCTGTCTAAATTTTTATAACATTCCTTACAGAAAAAGGCTGCTGATAAATTGCTTTCATTTTTATTTATCTGAAAAGTCTTCATTTCTGCTTTACTTTTGAAGGCTAATTTCATTAGATATAGAATTCCTGGTAGTTTTTCCCCCAAATTTTTAAGTATTTTACTACATTGTCTTCTTGCTGGCATCAATGTTTCTGTGAGAAGTTTGATTATACTTGTTCTTCTCTAGGTAAGATGATTTCTCTAGCTTTGTAAAAATTTCCTCTTTGGTTTTATTATTATAACTGCAGTTTGAAAATAACGTGCCTATATGTAGAATTTTTTTAAATTTTATTTTGAGAGAGTCTCTCATTCTGTCACCCAGGCTGGAGTGCAGTGTCATAATCTCAGCTCACTGCAACCTCCGCCACCCAGTGATTCTCCTGCTTTAGCCTCCTGAGTAGCTGGGATTACAGGCATGTGTCACCATGCTCAGCTAATTATGTTTTTAAGGTAAAGATAAGGTTTCACAATGTTAGATAGGCTGTTCTCAAACTCTGGACCTCAAGTGATCCTCCTACCTCGTCCTGCCAAAGTCCTGGGATTACAGACATAAGCCACCACTGCCAGCCTCAGTATTTATTTTGACTGGTGTTCACTAAGCTTTCTGAGTCCACAGTTCGGTTTGTCACTAATTTTGGAAAATTCTAATCATTCAAATATTTCTTCTGCTTTGTTCTATCTTTCTGATCATTCAATTGTACATATGTTACAACCTGTAAAATTGCTACAGTTCTTGGACCCTCTTTTCTGGTCTTTCTTTTTTTCTTTCTTATTTTTCTTTGCATTTTATTTTTGGAAATGTATATTGATATATTTTCAAGTTCTACATAATAATGAACCCATCAAAAGCATTCTTTATTACTTTTACAGTGTTTTTATTTCTAATATTTCCTTTTGATTCTTAGAATTTCTTCTATCTGCTTGTATTAGCCATTTACTCCGTACATTGTCCACTTTCACAATAGAATTCCTTAGTATATTAACATAGTGTTCTAAAATTTCTTCTCTGATAAAATGTATTTTACTTTGATTCTGATTTTGATGCTTGATTTGTCCTTTAAGCCTGAGTAATTTTTCTTGTATTTTAAGATATCTTGTAAATTTTGTTCAACTAGACAAAATATATTGGGTAATAGGAAGTAAATAGATCTTTTGTGTGGGTTTATGTATTAATCTCTCTAGGAATTGGGCTGTATTATGTTTGTTATAGCTGTAGATGCAATTTACCCTGGTGCCTGTTTTTGTCTTCCTATTTATTTTTGTGTTCCCCTAAGAAGTCCTTCTTCAGTAGTCTATATGACTTGTATCTCTTTGATATTATGCTCTACTCCTGTTGTACTAAGGTATGGGATAAAATAACTTTGTGATGAACTTTGTGATAAAATAACTTTATGAATTAACCAAAGTCCTTTATGGAACCTGTGTCCTTGGGACATGGGCTTTACAGGTGTGTTTTCCTTGTTTTTAGCCTCTCTGGTGAGATGGGAAAGTTAAATTTGAAGAAATGTCCCTCCCCAAGGCGGTAGTCTTTTCCTCTGGAGAGCCAGGCTTTGTTATGTAGAAAACTCTGGGCATATTTTGAAGTGGTTATTCTTCCAGATCATCTGCCAGGCCCTGGATAGAAGCTTTTTAGGCTCTTCACTATGAGCACTCGATGGGAATACTGGAGGCAAAACCCAGTAAAAATGTGGTGAACTTCCTAAACTGTAGCTCCAAAGACCTTCTCACACATAACCTAGTCCACATTCAGCCTCCAATAATTCACCAAAATTGCCAAATAAATGTTCATACCAGTTTCTGCTCTAGCTGAGTTTGCCCTAAGTAAGGCAGTCTTGACTGTGGTATGGAATTCACCTGTCTCATCAGATTGTAGGATAGTGGTTTACTTTGAGACTTGGTTCTCTCATTGGTCCAAAAGAGAAAAGCTATTGATTTTCAGTTGTAATTTTTCTTTCTTGTGAAAACTTTCAAGTTATTTTCATTTGATAGCTAAAATAGAAGTATAAATATTATTCTTAAAACATAATCTTAATGGTATATGACCCAGGCATATTATAATATGTATTTCAAATCCCTGTTAATGGACATATAATTTGTTTTCATATGTGTGCTGCTCTTATTCATAGCTCTGTCATAAATTATTGTGCACACCATGATAATTCTTCTAAGATAACTCTCTACAGATAAAATTATTGAGTCATAAAGAGTAGAGTTAATGCATTTGATATATATTGTCAAATTGCTTCTACAAAGTTTGTCTAAGCTTTCTTCTCTACTACTGGATCTTGAGAAAACCTGTTTTCTTGGCAAATATGGGATGTTATGTTATCTTTTTATCTGTCTCATTTTGCTATGTGAAAAATTCTATATCTATAATTTATTTTTATTATGTTGGTTATGGTGATGTTGACTATTTAGTTGTAATTATTGGCATTTTTTTTCTTCTTTTTGTATTTTGTGTTTATGCCCTATGTTGCATATACTGCTTTTGCTATTCAGGTACTTGACATAAAAATATAACTGTGTGCGTGTGTGTGTGTGTGTGTGTGTGTGTGTGTGTGTGTGTGTCACTGTATGTAAGGATGGAAGAGGGGAAAGAGAAAGATCAGAACTTCTTAGATTCATTTTTCTCTTGGAACTGGCCCTGTATCCAAAACTGCTTACAAAAATCTAGACCCAGGCTGGGTGCGATGGCTCATGTCTTTAATCCCAGCACTTTGGGAGGCTGAGGCAGGTGAATCACGAGGTCAGGAGTTTGAGACCAGCCTGACCAACATGGCGAAACCCCGTCTCTACTAAAAATACAAAAAAAAAAAAAAAATTGCCAGGTGTGGTGGCACACACCTGTAGTCCCAGGTACTCAGGAGGCTGAGGCAGAATTGCTTGAACCCAGGAGGTGGTTGCAGTGAGTTGAGATTACACCACTGCACTCTAGTCTGAGTGACAGAGAGAGACTCCATCTCAAAAAAAAAAAAAAGAAAAAAAATCTAAACCCATGTACTTGATGGTGTTATCTAGCTCCACATGGTCATAGAGCTAGTCAACAAAACCCTAGATATACACTAATAACCCTTACTCAGCTTAAATCTTAGAAAATCAATATTCTAATCTTACCCTGAAATACAAAACCCTGGGTTCAGTGAAACCCCCGAGAAAAGACATCAGACACCACAAATTGGTAAGGTACTAAAGATAATAAGTCTTTAGTACAGTCTGTCAATGTGCCCTCTTGCCTACATCTAACTGAAAGTTAGAAAGCAAGATAATTTGTTAAATCATTGCAAAGAAATTAGCTTTTCTAGACATGGAGCAAAGTGAAAAAGGGTAGAGAGGGCAAAAAGTGATTTTTTCCATTTCAAAAGACAAGCTTCAGTGTGGGCTACCAAGCTTAGCATGCAAGTCAACATGACAACTATAGAAATTGTATTAGCCCATTTTCATACTGCTATGAAGAAATATCTGAGACTGGGTAGTATATAAAGAAAAAGGTTTAATGGACTCACAGTTTCAAATAGCTAGGGAGGTCTCACAATCATGACACAAGGCAAAGGAGGAGCAAAGCTACATTTTACACGGTGGCAGACAAGAAAGCACGTTCAGGGGAACTGCCCTTCACAGATCCATCAGATCTTGTGAGAACTCAGTATCATGAGAACAGCATGAAGGTAACCACCCTCATGACTAAATTAACTCCCACTATGTCCCTCCCACAACACATGGAGATTATGAGAGCCACAATTCAAGATGAGATTTTCATGGGGACAGAGCCAAACTATATCATTCTGCCTATGGCCCTCCCAAAACTCATGTCCTCACATTTCAAAACATAATCATGCCTTCCTAACAGTCCCCAAAAGTCTTTACTCATGCAGCACTTAAAAGAAAAGTCCAAGTCCAAAGTCTCATCTGAAACAAGGCAAATCCCTTCCACTTATGATCCTGTAAAATCAAAAGCAAGCTGGTTACTTCCTAGGTAGAATAGGGGTTCAGGCAATGGGTAAATAAACTCGTTTCATATGGGGAAATTGGCCAAAATGACGAGGCTACAGGCCCCATGCAAGTCTGAAATCTAGTGGGGCAATGAAATCTTTTTTTTTTTTTGAGATGGAGTCTCGCTCTGTCGTCCAGGCTGGAGTGCAGTGGCCGGATCTCAGCTCACTGCAAGCTCCGCCTCCCGGGTTTATGCCATTCTCCTGCCTCAGCCTCCCAAGTAGCTGGGACTACAGGCGCCCGCCACCTCGCCCGGCTAGTTTTTTGTATTTTTTTAGTAGAGACGGGGTTTCACCATGTTAGCCAGGATGGTCTTGATCTCCTGACCTCGTGATCCGCCTGTCTCGGCCTCCCAAAGTGCTGGGATTACAGGCTTGAGCCACCACGCCTGGCCCGGCAATGAAATCTTAAAGCTCCAAAATGATCTCCTTTGATGCCATGGCTAACATCCAGGTCACAGTGATGCAAGAAATGGGCTCCCATGGCCTTGGGTAGCTTCACCTCTGTGGCTATGCAGGATACAGCCCCCATCCTGGCTTCTTTCACGGTCTAACAGTGAGTGTCTGAGGCTTTTCCAGGCACACAGTACAAGCCATAAGCCATTCTGGGGTGTGGAAGAGTGGCCCTCTTCTCATAGCCCCATGCAGACTCTGTGTGGGGCTCCAACCTCACATTTCCCTTCCACACTGCCCCAGCAGAAGTTCGTCATGAAGGCCCTGCCCTGGCAGCAAAATTCTGCCTGGACATCCAGGCATTTCCATGCATCCTCTGAAATCTAGGTAGAAGTTTCCTAACCTCAATTGTTGACTTCTGTGCATCTGCAGTCTCAACACAATGTGAAAGCAGCCGAGGTGTGGAGCTTGCACCCTCTGAAGCCACAGCCCAAAGTGTATCTTGGTCTCTTTTAGCCACAGCTAGGGAGACTGGGATGCAGGGCACTTAGTCTCTAGGCTAAATACAGCAGGGGAGGCCCTGGACCCAGCCTATTAAACTTTTTTTCTTTCTAGGCCCCTAGGCCTATGATGGGGAGGGCTTCCATGAAGGTCTATGACATGCCCTGGAGACATTTTTCCCATTATCTTGATGATTAACATTTGACTCTTTGTTACTTATGCAAATTGCTGCAGCAGGTTTGAATTTCTCTCCAGAAAATTGGTTTTTCTTTTTTTCTTGCATTGTCAGGCTGCAAATTTTCCAAACTTTTATGCTCTGCTTCCTCTTGAACACTTGATCACTTAGAAATTTCTTCTGCCAGATACACTAAGTCATCTCTCTCAAGTTTAAATAACTACAAATCTCTAGGGCAGGGGCAAAATGCTGCCAGTCTCATTGCATAGCAAGAGTAACCTTTACTCCAGTTCCCAAAAAGTTCCCCATGTCCATCTGAGACTACCTCACCCTGGACTTTATCATCCATATCCCTATTAGCATTTTGGTCAAAGACATTCAACAAGTCTGTAGGAAGTTATAAACTTTCCCTCATTTTCCTGTCTTCTTCTGAGCCTTCCAAACTGTTTCAACCTCTGCTTCTTACCCAGTTCCAGAGTTGTTTTCACATTTTCGGGTATCCTTATACCAGTACCCCGCTCTACTGGTACCAATTAACTATATTATTCCATTTTCATGCTTCTGTGAAGAAATACCTGAGACTGGATAATTTATAAAAGTTTAATGGACTCACAGTTTCACATTGTGGGGAGGGGTCTCACAATCATGGCAGAAGGTGAAGGAAGAGCAAGGCACATCTTACATGTTGGCAAGCAAAAGAGCATGTGCAAGGGAACTTCCCTTTGTAAAATCATAGAGCATGTGAGACTTGTTTACTATCATGAGGACAGCACAGTAGAAACCCTCTCCCATGATTAAATAACCTCCCACCCCACGTGGGAGGTACAATTCAAGGTGAGATTTGAGTTAGGACACAACCAAACCATATTAGGAATTAATCAGAATAGTTTGATCGAGAGTACCATGAGAAGCTAAGAGTTATCTAAGATGGCATAGAGAACAAAAACTAAGATATAAAACTAGATGGTGCAATAAATGTAATCATCAAAAAATGTTTCCAAAAAGGGAGATTCTAACAATGAGACACCAAGGCACTTTCAGCCATCCACAGAAGTAAAATGCAGATCTAATGTTAGACAACCTCTTATCATCTCTTCCCAGATGGTTCAGAACACATAACTGTGTTTGCATCATAAGGGAAATACTGTTGGCATAAGAAAATGTTTAAAAGTTAATTTACATTGCCTGTCTGGTCCAGTAAAATTAATTTGCTCATATATTACTGGGAGTAATGAAAACTGTTAGTAACCTCTGGGAAACAATATATAGCAAGAACCTTAAAATGCTTATACTCTTTGATGGAAAATAGCCAGTTTTATTGGCTGTTTCATCATATTTATTTCTAATTAACATATATTTGGTAAGTAATACTGCTGAAAATATCTAAGTCTGAACCTCAGGAAGGAGATACTTAATATACCACTGGAGCTTAGTTGGATTGAGATTACACTGGCCATGCTGGTATAGCAGGGCTAGGGAGAAAACTGGAACATCTGGCACAAATGCCAAATTGTGCTTGTTAAATATAAAATAATGCTGGAGTTGAAAGTTTGATGATAACAACCAAAAAGTTTATCAAAAAAGAAGAATTAGGAGATATATAGGGAGCTGAGGTCCTGAGCCAAAAGTGGGGAATACTCAGAGAAGACATGAAGAGTACCGTATCAAATAGACAAAGGGAAACATTTTGGGATAAAAATAACCAAACGATAGTTGTTCTTGATAGCTGAAATATGGTACAATGCAAGGGTAGGGGAAGTGGGGAGTGAAGATATGTGAAAGAAGGATTCACGTAATTGGCAAGAGCCAGAGATCAGGAAACTCTTATGTGTTGACCGACAAGCACAGCGAGACTTGTGGGGCTAAATCAACTTCATGAGAGGTCTGAACAGTAAATGTAGGTATGGAGTGTAGAATATGGGATTCTTAGAAAGTTCTCTTGTTACAGAGAGTCAAGGTGACATTTAATAGTTGAAGTCCAGTAAGCCAAAATTCATAGGTAGAAGGGCAGGATGAATTAAATCCGCTTTAAGCTGAGATTAGAGAAACTACATGTCACTCTTCATTAAAGCCAAAGCACTTAAACTCTGACACATTGAGGAAACCCTAGTCAGCAAGAAACATTATAAACGTTTGGCCTATTTTTTCTCCTAAAAGGGAGTAGGAGATAAAACTAGATATGATGCATTATCTGAATTAGACAAGCAAGAGAGTATAATGGAAAGTACAAGGACTTCGGAGATAGCAAAGATCTGATATCAAATCTCCACTATGTGATTTCAGACAAGTTATGTAATTTCTCTGAGCCTTCTCTTTAATGTCAATAATAACAATAAAATCAATTGTTAGTGTTATTGAGAGAATTAATAGTATTATGTACATGAAACTACCCTAGGAAATTCTACATGTGTACCAGCTATTTAACTTGACTATGCATAACTTTGATGCAAGAACCAACTCTCAGTGAATTACTTCTAGGGGTTAGTCATGTTCTATAATAGTTTACTGTTATTTACAAACTAAGTTCTTTTATCATGAGAAAATCCACTCACTGGTTAGAGCCAGAGAAAACTATGTATATTTTGTGTCTATACTTGCCTAAAGATAAAGACAGTGACAATTTTATTAATCTCTTGGCAACTACAAAATTCTAATCTGTATTGAAGCTGATGAATTTGAAGACACCTCATCATCAGTTCTTAAGTCAAGTATGAGAAAATTATAATGTGTACTTTAGAACTTTTGCTCAAAGCTTTGTTATAGTACATACAAAAAAGTAGTGTATACATGGAATATGGATGTACTGAAAAGAAGCCTGAAGCTCATAGTAAAGCATTGGAATAAAACTTTGAAAACATTCTATGTTAACTCATAGAAGGCCAGATTACAGATTTAGGAGATACTATTATCAATCTTTAAAGTTTATGGTTATAAGAAAAAACAATAGGAAGTGAAGGAAAATATGGCTGAGTAGGTGCTTCCAGGAAGTACTGCTCCTGCTGAGAGGGACCAATATTTCAACTAAACTAATATAATTTGAAAATATCATTGGAGACAATATTCCACATGTGGATGGAGAAAAGATGCAGATACTGAGGCTGAAGAGAGAGGAAGCTGGGAACTCCATTTGGTGTGCCTGAATACTAAGGCTGGCTCCTGGCCCCAAATGGCTCCTGGGGAAAAGCTGAGTGAGGGGACTGGGGTACTGCTCATTCTTGCCATAGACTTGGGATCTTAGCTGCAGGGGACTCCATACATTCCACAGATGTTTGAGCTGACAGGGGAATCTCCCCAGAGATTAGATGGATACAGGCTTTAGCAGGTACGTGGGATAGCTCTGGCAAAGCCCAGACATAGGTGCCCATCCCCAGGGCTCCCCATCTCCATCTGAGAGGCTCTGGTCCCAGCTAACCAGCAGACTGGGAGAGGCAGAGCCAGCTTAGCTGAAGGACTGGGGCATGTTTGTCCTTCAGATCTCCCAGTGCACTTGGGACCCAATCCCAAGAATCTGGAAAAGGGAGTCCTGAGCAAGTCCTGGTGCTGCAGGACTGTGGCCCATGACTTGGGAGTGCAGAACTGGCATCTGTGCCTGGCTCTCAAGCTGGGGAAGAACCCACACTCTCAGAAAAAGAGGGGTGGGTCACAGGTAAACAGAAGAGTGAGTTGCACAGCCTGAATACCTTCCTCCACAGGGCTGTTACAGTAAAAGTGGGCCTGTATCACTGCTGGACCTTTGCCCAAGGGACCTCCATGGTCCAAAACACCTAACAACAGCAACAACAAATTGTGGACACAGTGTCAGTGATGGGAAGTTTCTATCCCAAGACCCAGGAGCAGATGTGGTGAGGTAGCCACTTCTCTTCTCCTCCTATCACAGAGCGCAGCTATAAAAGCTAGGATACCCAAAGGTGGCCTGGAGGCTAAGAGCATATCTACCACCCATTGCTCTCAAGAGCCTTCTACTGGATCACAGCCCACACTACGACATAAAAACCACTGCTAATTCTGCCTTCTGCAAAGCCAAGGGCAATAATTCAACAATAAAGACCCAATATAGAGCCTTAGCCCTCTGAAAACATCCAGAAGTAAATCTAACGGACTATACTCAACTCACACCACAGTTAAAGGAAAGCCAACCCTCACAGACAAGAAAGAAATGGCACAAGAACTCTGGCAATTAAGAAAGCCAGAGTTTTTTCTCACCTCAAAATGAGTCCACTAGCTCCTTAGCAATGGTTCTTAATCAATCTAAAATTACCAAAAGGACCGACATGCAACTCAAAATCTAGATAGCAAGAGAGCTCATCAACATTGAGGAGAAAGTGGAAACCCAGTCCAAGGAAGCCAAATATTTCAGTAAAACAACTCAAGATTTGAAAGTGGAAACAGCCATTTCAAGAAAGACCCAAACTTAACTTCTTGAGTTGAAACCATGGAATTTCGTAATACAGTCAGAAGCATTAACAGAAAAAGAGAGCAAGCTAAGAAAAGAATCTCAGAGCTCAAACTCTTTGAGTCAACTTAGTCAGCAAAAATAAAAAATTTAAATAAATGAACAAAACCTTCATTAATAAGGGATTATGTAAATAGACCAAATCTATGACTCATTGGCAGCCCTGAGAGTGAAGGAGAGAGAATAAGCAACTTTTGAAAGGTATTTAAGAATATAGTTCATGAAAAATTTCCTAGTCTCACTAGAGAATTTGACATATAAATTTATGAAATATAGAGAACCCTGGCTAGATACTATTTAAGGTGACCATCCCAAGGCACACAGTCATCAGGTTCAGTAAGGTCAATATAAAAGAAAAAACTTAAAGGCAGCTAGAAAGAAAGGTCAGGTCACATAAAGAGGGACCCCTAAAAGGCTGGCAGTGGACCACTCAGCAGAAACGTTATAATCCAGAAGAGATTGGGGACCTATTTTTAGCATCCTTAAAAAAACAATCCAAACAAGAGTTTCATATTCTGCCAAACTAAAACTCTTAAGTGAAGGAGAAACAAAATCCTTCTCAGACAAGCAAATGCTGAGAGAGTTTATTTCAACTAGACTAGATTTATAAGAGACCCTTACAAGAATGCTAAACATGGAATCAAATGAATGGCACCTGCTACCACAAACACTCACTTAAGGACATAGCCCACAGACACTATAAAGCAACTACACAATCAAATCTACATAACAGGAACCAGCTGACAATGAAAATGTCTCATATCAATACTTACCGTGAATGTAAATGCACTATAGGCCCCACTTAGAATACACAGAGTGGTAAACCGGATACAGAGAGGACCCAACCATCGGCTGTCTTTAAAAGACCCCCATCACATGGATCAATACCCAGAGGCCCAAAGTAAAGGGATGAAGAAAGATTAACCATGCAAATGGAAAATAAAAAAAGGAATATGAGTCGCTATTCTTATATGATACAAAAAGGACTTTAAACCTTTAACAATTGAGGACAATAAAGAGCATTGCATTTTGATAAAGGATATAATCCAACAAGAAGACTTAACAATGATAAAATACATGCACCCATCATTAGAACACTTGGAGTCATAAAACAAGTTCCTCTTGACCTACGAAAACACTTAGTGACATAACAATAATGGGAGGCTTCAACAGCCCGCTGACAGCATTATAGAGATCACTGAGACAGAAAATGAACACAGAAATTCTGGGCTTTAACTCACCACTTGGGCAGTTGAATCTAATAGACAACTACAGAACACTTCACCCAGGAAGCACAAAATACTCATTTTTCTCATTGGCACATAGAACATATGCCAAGACTGACCACACACCAGGTTATAAAGCAAGCCTCAATACATTCAAAACAATTAAAATCATACCAGGCACACTGTCAGACCACAGTGAATAAAAATAGAAGAAAAAATATCAAAAAGATGACTCAAACCTACACAATTACAAAGAAATTAAACAAGTTACTTCTGAATAACTCGAGTGGTGAAAATCAGGCAGATATTTTAAAAATGCTTTGAAATTAATGAAAATAATGATACAACTTAACAAAAGCTCCAGGATACAGCTAAGCAATCTTAAAAGGAGAGTTCATAGCACTAAATGCCTTCATCAAGATGTGTGAAATATCTCAAATTTACAGTCTAACTTTGCACCAAAAGGAACTAGAAAAAAAGAACAATTCAACCACAAAGCTAGAAAAAGAAAATAACTAAAATTAGAGAAAAGCTGAATGAAATGGAGACAAAATAATCCATAAAAATAATCAATGAAACCAAGAGTTTGTTATTTGAAAGAATAAATAAAAGTGATAGACATTAGCTAGATTAAAATGAGAAGATCCACATAAGCACAGTCAGAAACAACAAAGATGGTATTACACCTGACCACACAGAAATACAGAAGATCCTCCAGACTACTATACACACAAATTAGAATTCCTAGAGTAAATAAATACATATCTGGAAGCCCCCAATCTTCCAAGATTGAATAAAAAAGAGACTTGCACCATGAAAAGAACAATATCAACTTCTGAAATTGAATCAGTAATGAAGAACTTACCAACTGAAAAAAGCCCTGGATCAAAGGGATTCACAACTAAATTTTACCTGATGTACAAAGAAAAGATGATAGAATCCTAGTGAAACTGTTCCCCAAAAAATGAGAAGGAAGGTCTCCTGTCTAACTCATTTTATGAAGCCAGCATCAGCCTGATACCGAAATAAGGCAGAGAAACAATGAAATTAAAAAAAAAAAAAAAAAAAAAAGAAACCTTCAAGCTAATATCCTTGAGGAAAATACAGGCAAATATTCTCAACAAAATATTAGCAAACCGAATCTAGCAGCACATCAAAAAGATAATACACTACAATCAAATAGGCATTATTTGAGGGGTATAAGGTTGATTCAGCATATGAAAATTAATAATTGCAATTTACCACATAAACAGAATTAAAAGCAAAAACCATATGATCATCTCAATAGACAGAGAAAAGATTTTCAATGAAATCTAACATATCTTTATGATAAAATCCTCAACAAATTAGTCATTGAAAGATCATACTTCAAAATAATATTAACCAGCTATGATAAACCCACAGCCAACATCATACCAAATGGGCAAAAGTTAGAACCATTCCCATTGAGAACTGGAACAAGACAAGAATTCTCACTCTCAGCAGTCCTATTCAACATAGTACTGGACGTCCTAGCCAGAGCAATCAGGCAAGAGAAACAAATAAAAGACATACAAGTAGGAAAATAAGAAGTCAAACTATCTCTCTTTGCTTGCAATATGGCTTTATGCCTAGAAAATCCTAAAGACTCTGCCAA
Organism: Colobus angolensis palliatus; assembly: GCF_000951035.1. Taxonomy (NCBI): domain Eukaryota; kingdom Metazoa; phylum Chordata; class Mammalia; order Primates; family Cercopithecidae; genus Colobus; species Colobus angolensis. The sequence goes on from NW_012116411.1 coordinate 2,185,053, forward strand.
AAAGTGTATAGAACTAATAAACACTTTTAGTAAAGTTTCAGAATACAAAATCAATGCACAAAAATGAGCATTTCTACACACCAACAATAACCAAGCTGAGAGTGAAATAAAGAACCCAAGCACGCTTACAGTAGCCACAATGAAAATGAAATACCTAGGAATACAGATAACAAAGGAAGTGAAAGATCTTGATAAAGAGAACTATAAAACACTGCTGAAAGAAATCAGAGATTACACAAACAAATGGAAAAATATTCCATACTCATGTGTTGGAAGAATCAATTTTCTAAAAATGTCCATACTACCTAAAACAATCCATATATTCAGGGCTATTCCTACCCAACTACTAATGCCATTCTTGACAGAACTGGACACAATTATTCTAAAATTCATGGAACTACCAGAGAACCCAAATAGAGCAATCCTAAACAAAAAAGAACAAAGCAAGAGGCATCATACTACCTGATTTTCAAGTATACTATAAAGATACAGTAACCGAAATAGCATGGTACTAGTGCAGAAAAAGATTCGTAGTCCAATGGAAATAATATAAAGCTGAGAAATAAATCTGTACACCCACAACCATCTGATCTTTGTCATGGTCAAGAAAAACAAGAAATAGTGAAAATACTCCATATTAAATAAATGGTATTGGAATAAAGGCTAGCCATAGGCAGAAGATTGAAGCTGTACCCATACTTTTTTACCATATGCAAAAATTAACTCAAAATGAATGAAAAATTTAAATATAAGACCTCAAACTATGAAAATTCTAGAAGACAATCTAGGAAATACTCTTTTTGACATGAACCTTGGCAAAATAATTTTTGTCTAAGTCCGCAAAAGCAATTGCAACAAAAACAAAAGTAGATAAATTGAACGTAATTAAACTAAAGAGCTTCTGCATAGCAAAAGAAACTCAACGGATTAAACAGACAGCCTACAGAATGGGAGAAGATATTTGCAAATTATGCATCTGACAAGGCTTAATATCAAGAATCTATAAGGAACTTAAAGCAACAAGGAAAAAAATAAATAATCCCATTAAAATGGGCAAATGACATGAACAGACACTTCTCAAAATAAGATACACAAACAACCAACAGACATGAAAAGCACTCAGCATTACCAATCATCAGAGAAATGCAATGAAAAGTGTGATGAGATACTGATTTTGTTAGGCTTTGTGTCCCCACCCAAATCTCATCTTGAATTGTAATACCCATAATCCCCACATGTCAAGGGAAAGACCAAGTGGAGGTAACTGAATCATGGGAGTGTTTTCCCTCATGCTGTTCTCATGACAGTGAGTGAGTTCTTATGGAATCTGGTGGTCTTTATAAGGGACTCTTTCCCCCTTTGCTTGACTCTTCTTCCTGCTGTCTTGTGAAGAAGGTGCCTTACTTCCTCTTTGCCCTGCTCCATAACTGTAATTTTCCGAGGCCTCCACAGCCATGCTAAAATGCAAGTCAATTAGATCTTTTTTCTTTATAAATTACCCCATCTTGGCAATTTTTATAGCAGTGTGAAATTGGACTAATACAGATACCATCTCCCACTAGTCAGAATGACTGTTACCAAAAGGGGGGAAAAAAGATGCTGGCAAGGCTTTGGAGAACATAGAACAGTTATACGTTGTTAGTGGGAATGTAATTTAGTCCAGTCACCATAGAAAGAAGTCTGGAGATACTACTGACCCAGAAATACTGTTACTAGGTATATAACTAAAGGAAAATCAATCATTCTGCTAAAAAGACACATGCACTGATGTGTGCATTGCTATATTATTCACCATAGCAAAGACATAAAATCAACTTATGTGCCCATCAATGGCAGATTGGATAAAGAAAATGTACATAATCACCATAAAATATTATAGACCTGTAAAAATGAATAAAATAATGTCCTTTGTAGTAACATGGATGGAGTTGGTGGACACAGTCTTAATGGAATTAATGCAGGAACAGAAAACCAAATACCAGAGGTTCTCCCTTATAAATAAAAGCTAAACATTGAGCACACATGGACATAAACATGGGAAAATAGACACTGTGGACTGTTGCAAGGTGGGGTGGGAATAGCAGAGCAGGTTGAAAAACCGCCTTTCAGGTACTATCCTGATTATCTGGCTGATGGGATCTGTACCCCAAACCTCAGCATCACACAATACGCCAATATAACAAACCTGTACTTATACCCCTGTATGTGACATAAATGTTGAAATTAAAATATATCTCTATATATTTTTAAATAAACATTTTTATTTAGAGTAAGTTTATTTGTTCAGAATAATTGTAAAGATAGTACAGCATTATCGTATACCCTTTACTTAGTTTCTCCTAATTTTGACATTTTACATAATCATGATATTTATGACAGCTAAGAAACCAGCATGGCTATATTTCTATTAACTAAGCTCCAGATTTATTTGGATTGCAAAAGCTTTACCTCGAATTTTTTTGGAAAAAAAATCTGTTTAGTTTTTTATGAAGCATTACTGTGAAAGCTCAGAATACAAATTTTGCCACAGTACTAAAAACTGAGACTTTCAACAAACTATAACAGAATTTCAGTCAAAAATTACCTCTAAAATTTTAAGTCAGGAATATATTAGGAAGCAAGAAGTAACATGAGTTTTGTTACAAGACAGAGAACAATTGAAACCTAAGCTCGGTGCTCTAAACAAGCTAGAAACTTCTCAAATTCCCAGAACATTTTTGATGTGAAAAAAAAGGTTATTTCATAGGTTCCTTTTCTTCATTAATATCTCTTGTTTTATATGTATTCTGGTTCTGTAATTCAAAATCATGCAACAGAATCAAATTTAAAGTCCATATCAGAAGAAATGAGCAAAAGAATGCATATAGGCAGTATGCAGTATTATTATAGGAGAATATTTTAACAAGTTCTCTTTTGGGTTAATTTGTGAAAAACTCTCAATAGTAAATTTAAAGAAAAATATGATTTTCCAAAATTATATACTAGAAGAAGTAAAAGAAATAAATTATTGAAGCAAAAAGATAAAGGTACAAAGCTTAAGTGGTTTGGGAGGAAGACATAAATTTTCGAAGAAAATTTTGTATAAATTGTCTTCTTCGTCCTAAAGAGAACCTTTCCAAGGCCAGGCATGGTGGCTCACACCCATAATCCCAGCACTTTGGGAGGCCGAGGTGGGAGATTGGCTTGAGTCCAGGAATTCAACACCAGTCTGGGCAACAGAGTAACACCCTATCTCTAAAAAATACAAAACAAAATTAGCCTGCTGTGGTGGCGTGTCTGTAGTCCCAGTTACTTGAGAGGCTGAGGTGGGAGGATCCCTAGAGCCCAGAAGATCAAGGCTGCAGTGAGCAGAGGTCAGACTACTGCACTCCATCCTGTGCAACAGAGCAAGACTTTGTCTAAATACATACATACATACATACATACATACTTTTCAAAATCTTACGAAATAACAAATGTTTTCTAAAAATTTCTAAAATTGTAAAGGTTTTGTTGAGAAAAAAAAAACAGATTCTCCTAAGTTAGGGTTTCTTACAACATAAATTTTGTAAATGAAGCATTTCATTTTAATGAAACATGATTATTACTCTTTAGTGATTTTCTCCGTTCACTGGATTTTCAATGGTGAATATTAAATAACTAAGCCAATAATTTACTATCTTGCTTAGCGTGATACTTTAACATTCTTAGAAGGATTGTAGGTCTTGTTCTTTTTCTAATAATATGGAATGTTTTAAAATGGAAGGAGCACTAGCTCTCCTGTATTGATAATGGGCATGTTTCAGAAAGGGGAAAAAGTTGACAATTATTAAGTATAGATTGCAAGCCTTTTGCATTATCAAATTTCTCATTTACTTTTTTTAGTGGACCATGAAATTAATGACAAGACAAAGTATCTGAGAAGCTAAGCAACTGGCAAGATACAAAAGTTACTAATTGATTAATATGTAATTCAGATAAGCTTGTCTGACCCCAAAGACAGTCCTCGTAAGCACCACAATTAACACCATTTTAGGTGTTTATGATTTTATGCATTTAGTTAAGTATTTTCTATTTTTTTTCCTGGACATGTGTCCTAGAAATGCGTAAACACATTAGAAGGTATTCCAAGAAGAGCAATGCAAATGTTGAAAGGACAGAACAGATGTCCTTAAGAGAAATGAAGGAGTGTGTATTAACAGCTGACAATGAGGGAGGAACTGGAAAACTATGAATACATCTTTGCAATGGCAAGTAACAAGAGAAATTAATTACTTAGTAGAGGATATTAATGTTACAAATGGGAAAAGTTTCATAACTTTTGGAGAAAAGCATTCAAAAGCACATATACTTTTAAATTATTTTGAAATGTTATTTCTGTTGTTTCTTATCACTGAGTAAGAGTGAATTTGTCCACAATAAAATGTTTGGAAAGCATAGAAAATCACTAATGATAAAAAAAAATTGACATTTTGATTCTCTACTGGTAGGAATAACTGCCAGTAGTGTGGTGATATATAACTTCCAACTTATTTACATGCATATATCCATATAGATATATGGATATATCCATATTAGGATTATAGTTTCAATATTCAAGAATAGAGAAATTCCCCCCAAACTTTTTAAGAATTTCAAATCTGTAGAAAAATGCTAAGAACAACACAAAAACCTATATATACCCAGATGC
>NW_012116411.1:2189771-2213111 GCF_000951035.1 Colobus angolensis palliatus
AAGAAAATTTTGTATAAATTGTCTTCTTCGTCCTAAAGAGAACCTTTCCAAGGCCAGGCATGGTGGCTCACACCCATAATCCCAGCACTTTGGGAGGCCGAGGTGGGAGATTGGCTTGAGTCCAGGAATTCAACACCAGTCTGGGCTACAGAGTAACACCCTATCTCTAAAAAATACAAAACAAAATTAGCCTGCTGTGGTGGCGTGTCTGTAGTCCCAGTTACTTGAGAGGCTGAGGTGGGAGGATCCCTAGAGCCCAGAAGATCAAGGCTGCAGTGAGCAGAGGTCAGACTACTGCACTCCATCCTGTGCAACAGAGCAAGACTTTGTCTAAATACATACATACATACATACATACATACTTTTCAAAATCTTACGAAATAACAAATGTTTTCTAAAAATTTCTAAAATTGTAAAGGTTTTGTTGAGAAAAAAAAAACAGATTCTCCTAAGTTAGGGTTTCTTACAACATAAATTTTGTAAATGAAGCATTTCATTTTAATGAAACATGATTATTACTCTTTAGTGATTTTCTCCGTTCACTGGATTTTCAATGGTGAATATTAAATAACTAAGCCAATAATTTACTATCTTGCTTAGCGTGATACTTTAACATTCTTAGAAGGATTGTAGGTCTTGTTCTTTTTCTAATAATATGGAATGTTTTAAAATGGAAGGAGCACTAGCTCTCCTGTATTGATAATGGGCATGTTTCAGAAAGGGGAAAAAGTTGACAATTATTAAGTATAGATTGCAAGCCTTTTGCATTATCAAATTTCTCATTTACTTTTTTTAGTGGACCATGAAATTAATGACAAGACAAAGTATCTGAGAAGCTAAGCAACTGGCAAGATACAAAAGTTACTAATTGATTAATATGTAATTCAGATAAGCTTGTCTGACCCCAAAGACAGTCCTCGTAAGCACCACAATTAACACCATTTTAGGTGTTTATGATTTTATGCATTTAGTTAAGTATTTTCTATTTTTTTTCCTGGACATGTGTCCTAGAAATGCGTAAACACATTAGAAGGTATTCCAAGAAGAGCAATGCAAATGTTGAAAGGACAGAACAGATGTCCTTAAGAGAAATGAAGGAGTGTGTATTAACAGCTGACAATGAGGGAGGAACTGGAAAACTATGAATACATCTTTGCAATGGCAAGTAACAAGAGAAATTAATTACTTAGTAGAGGATATTAATGTTACAAATGGGAAAAGTTTCATAACTTTTGGAGAAAAGCATTCAAAAGCACATATACTTTTAAATTATTTTGAAATGTTATTTCTGTTGTTTCTTATCACTGAGTAAGAGTGAATTTGTCCACAATAAAATGTTTGGAAAGCATAGAAAATCATTAATGATAAAAAAAAATTGACATTTTGATTCTCTACTGGTAGGAATAACTGCCAGTAGTGTGGTGATATATAACTTCCAACTTATTTACATGCATATATCCATATAGATATATGGATATATCCATATTAGGATTATAGTTTCAATATTCAAGAATAGAGAAATTCCCCCCAAACTTTTTAAGAATTTCAAATCTGTAGAAAAATGCTAAGAACAACACAAAAACCTATATATACCCAGATGCATCATTTCTCTCTCTCTCCCATACACACACACACAAATCCATTATCTATATTTACTCATATATATGTGCATTTATATGTGTATGCATGTATGACAGTTTGCAGATAATATGACACTTCTCTAAGTACTTCAGATCATGTACATTATTTTTCTCTTACAAAATCACACACGCAGATGCAAACACGGATGTAATTTAACATCAGTGTAATATTGATAGCTAAATGACTGTCCATATTGAAATTATTCTGCTTGTTTCAATATTATCCTTTATTGCTTTTGGTTTGCTTGTTTTCATCCAGGATGTAATGATTCAGTAAACATTTTATTAAGTTGTCATGATCCTCTAGTCTTCTTTAATAAATTAAAGCAACGAAGAAACAGTCAAAATGTAGTTCCCCAAAACTTTATATTTTGTGCCACGAAATACTTTATGCATGCAACCCGGTGGTTTTGCAGAATTTCTGTTAGTTTTAGTTTGTTTCATTGTTTCTTCATGATTAGGTTGAGTCAAATTTTTTTTCTTTCCAGATACTATTAATATATAGTGATATCTTTCCCTTCTCTATGCAACATACCAGATAAAGATGAAGTCAAAATACAGGTCACACTCTGTTACTTCTGTGTTACAAATTTGATCACTGTGTTAAGGTGGTATCTCCCAGATTTCTACATGGTAAAAAAAATTTTTCTTTTTGCAATTAACAACCGTTCTTTGGGTCAACTCTATGAACCCGTGTAAAAATTATACTCTTTAACAGTCTTTTTCCCCATGGTTTTAACATTTATTGATGATCTTTGCCTGAATCAATTATTATGTTCATTTTTAAATGAACCATGTTATAGTTAGTTAGAGAAATAAATTCTGGTGCGCCATTGCACAGCAGGATGATATAGTCAATAGTAATGCAATGTATATTTCAAAGTCACTAGAAGAGAAGATTTTTAATGTTCTTGCCACAAAGAAATGATATTTGAAATGCAGATATGCCAATTACCCTGATTTGATTATTAAGTTATATAGTATATCAAAACATCACAATGCCCCCCCTAAATAAGTACAAATATGTGCTTCCAAACTGATAAATGCTTGAGGGGATGGATACCCCATTCTCCATGATGTGATTATTTCATATTGCATGCTTGTATCAAAACATCTCATGTATCTTATAAATATACACACCTACTATGTACCCACAACATTAAAAATTAAATGTTTTTAATGGACCCCCCAAATTTTAAAAAATTACATTAAGTTAAATGAAAATATTAAACTTTGTTTAGAATGTTGATTTCAAAACATGTATCTCCTTCATGATTTAGTTGTGATATTTTGGTAAAGGGCTTTTACCTTCCCCCTCATTTAATTGTTATTTGTTCATTTGGTATATATAATTAAATTATGGCATTATTCACTTTTATGTTAAAACTGTCTTGTATTTGTCAGTGGGAGCTCCCCAAGCTGTTCTTTTGGCATGCTTGACATATGGTCAACATATATATTTCCACTGGTTTTAAGTATATATTTATATCTGTTTCAGTATTCATAAGAATAGCTACAATTATAAAGTATATTTTTGTTTTTCTCTACTTATCCTCAAATATTTATACCATGAATTCTCTATTCCTAAGATTTTCATTTTCCTATTTCTCTCATTAGTTAACATGTATATTTAAATATTTTCATTTTGTCCTGGCTCACATGCTATTTTTAGGACCCTTGCATATGTAAGATTGTATTTTCGTTCACTATCATACATCACATATATTTCTTTAAGTTGAGAGTAAAATACATGACGTATGTTGTTTTTCTTCAAAATTCTCACAACAGAACTTTATTGTCTTCTAGTGTTTGTTATTGCAAAGGAAATTCTGAAATTAGAATAATTTTTGTTTCTTAGAAGACTGTTTTCTTATATTTACTTGTTTTTCTTTTTGAAGTTCAGAATTTTTTTTTTTTTTTGAAATAGGAAATAGTAAGTCAGAATGTATTTTTTGAGGAATTTTTTTCTCTTGAGTTTTCTAGAGGCTGTGACCTATTTCAGTCTTTTTTTTTTCTCTTCCATTGTGTTCATGATTGTTTCCCTATTTGTGAATTACATATTTATTTCAGTTACCTATTTTTAGGATTATGCTTATCATACCATACATTATTTTTTTTCTGTATTATTCTATTCTTTAGACTGGTAGATTTATGTTTTATTATTTTCTTCTGTATTTTGGAATTTTTTTTTTGAGACGGAGTTTCGCTCTTGTCGCCCAGGCTGGAGTGCAATGGCGCCATCTCGGCTCACTGCAAACTCTGCCTCCCAGGTTCAAGCAATTTTTCTGCTACAGAGTACTTTAAGAAATTATATTGAACTTATATTCTACCATATGAATTATTAGTAGATTTTGTTGGTTTATTTTTACCCTTGTAAGTTATTTTTCAGATTATAGCTCCCAAAATGCAAGAAACTGCTGGTAACCCCTGCTCTTTCATGCCCTGTTGTTTTTAACATTTTTGTAAGATGTTAGCATTCAAATTATTGTAAGATATTAGCATCTGATACTTTAGTGAATTGGTAGAGAATTATGGAATTTTTTTTAGTGTTTATTTTTTTCATCCACTTAAATAGTTGTTAATGAGGAGTGATTTATTTTGAATCTTTTATACACATTCCATTTCCATTCAGAAATGTAGCGATCCATTTTGAATTTTTCCTTGAAAGATTTTACTGAGGCCTCCTTTTACCAAGTCACAGGGCTAAAGTGTTCACGGAGAGGTCAGCTAAGCCATCTCTCAGCCCACGCTGTTCAGAGCACCATTAATATTGACTCTTCTCATTCAGAGTAGCAGATTCTCCTCTTACTCTTAAAATAATTCTTTCCAGGATCTTGTAACTGTTACAGGACAGACTGTGTCTCTGATTTATAATCTAATTAGAGCCTTTTTCCTCTTGTGTCTAGTAAAAGGAAAACTGCTTCTCATCTATTGTGCAGGGCCATTTCATACACTGGAGTCTCTTAGCAAATCCAGAGTCATTCTTTCTTCGTTTAGGTCAAAGGAGAACAGTTCAATTTGCTTTATCTCATAGGGGCTGTTGCCCAAACTTTTCATCACATCTGATTGTTTTCATCTGAAAGAACTCCATTTCATACTTCACTGTGATGACCCAATGTCAAGAATTTTTCTAATAAGGTTAAGAGTGCTGTGTGTATCTTCTTAGAGAAGTACTTTCTAGTTTCCCCTTATCACTATTGTATGTTGCACGAAGAATGAAGCAAATAACTAGAATGATTCTAGTTTCACAAAACCATAAGGTATATATATATTGCTCTTGATTGTTTGAATATGTTGTGTTTTAATTTCTTAAACATAAATTTGGAATCATTGCCTTTTTAACATCCTCTGATTTTAAATGAATAGTGAAGTATCATTTGTATTTTTCAGACTGTGTAAGTTACACAATTAAAACATACTACACATTGGATTTGGAAATTTGATTAGTACACATTCAACTAATAATAGTCTGCAAAGTAATAGTCTGCAAAAGTGTTGTAAAGTTTGATATTTGCTGGAGAGATCGATATGCTTACAAGCAAATGGAATATGAATTATTTACATTTTAGATTATTTTGATTCCATGTTTTAATTTATTATCTGGAGCAGATCATTTGAAATTTCCCATCACTCTAATTTCCTCTGATCACAGTTGCTGCTACCAAACATAAGTCCTAAAGGATCCAAACTCTAGATTACTAAACCACTTACATAATAAAGATTTGGGAATCGGCTTCTGCTGTCTTTCTTTACCAGAATCTGTTTTTAAATTTTCTGCTTCTCAGTAATAAAAAATAGACACCTCTCTTTATCCAAACATTTTTACATTACTTAAGTTTTTCTGCAGCAACTTCCATGTGGAGGTAGAGTCTTCTGAACTTGACTGTATGTTTACCATACCAGTGATACTCTACCATTGTATGTTTCCTTGTTACTAATCAGCATAATTTTGTGTCAGTTTGAAGAACTCCCTGAAGCATTTCTTGTAAGGCAGATGTACTGTTGATGAACTCCCTTAGCTTTTATCTGTCTGTAAAAGTGTTTATCTCTCTTTAATATCTGAAGGGCAGCTTTGTCCAGCAAAATATTATTGACTGGATTTTTTTTTTCCTCCAGTACTTTGAATATATCATCCTACTCTTTTATAACCAACAAGATTTCAGTCTGTTGATAGCCGTATGGAGGTTCTCTTGTATATGAAAAAAAATTTTTCCCTACTGTGTTTAAAAATATTCTCTCTGTCTTTGATTTTTTGCCTCAAATCTGGATGGCTTTGTGGTTTTCCTTGGTTAAAGAAATCAGAAGTAATGGTGTGTGCCAGTTTAAAGCTAAGGCCTCAAGAGTTATTGCACACTTGTGCTTACTCTGTGAAATCTTGGAACCACTATGTGAAAATGTTCAAGATAACCTGAGAAGAAAAGATCTCATAAATCAGAGCCAAAGCAGCTTCGTTGCCCCTGATGATACTTCAACCAGCAAAGGCAACCCTTGCCTGGTCCACAGCTTACTATAATCCACAGGGGACCCAGTAGAGACCAGAAGAAGCTTCTGACTAAAACACTTACTTAAATAATCTTCCTTCTACTCTTTCAAATCCCTCCCAAATTTCCCTCCCTAAACACTCAGCTGTGTAGATTTCCCAAGACTTCATGTCTCTTCATCCTGATATGGAAAATATATTATTAATTTAAAACATAATTATAACACTTGAGTGGCCTGACAAATTATTAAGTGTTAATGTGTTTATTCTCCCTATTTTTTTTCTCTCCTCTCCTTTCAATTAGAATTCTATATCATGGGCATCTTTTTCTAAGACAGTTTTACAGCAAGGTTTAAAAGTGTAATAGGAACTAGTCTTGAGAGTTACTGGATTGGTGCAAAAGTAATTGCAGTTTGTATCATTACTTTTAATGGCAAAAACTGCAATTACTTTTGCACCAAACTAATTATTTTATCTAGTCTAATTCTCTGATATTTTGAGGTGCAGCAAAATCATCATTTCTAGCATTCAATACTACAATGAATATTTTATTGCAATATTCTAATGGAAGTGGTGGTAATCAGTAATTTGAGCTGGTTTGACATAAATAGATGTGTTCTAGTCCTCTTTCCTCAACTATAAAAACAAGCAAATAGATTTCTTGCAAGTTTTAAATGAAATAATATGCTGAAACATTTGGAATCTGTATTAGTCATGGTTCTACAGAGAGACCGACCAATATAATAGATAGATTGGATAGACAGATAGTTGATTAGTTGGTTGATTGGTACGTAGGTAGATAGAAAGATAGGTAGATAAGAGAGAATTTATTATGAGAATTGGCTCACATAATTATTGAGGCTGAGAAGTCTCACAACAGGTCCTCTGCAAGTTGAAGACCCAAAGATGCCAGTAATGTGACTCAGTCCAAGTCTGAAAGCATCAGAACCAGAGAAATCAATGGTGTCACTCTTAGTACAAGGCTGAAGGCATGAGAAAATGGGGGCACTGGTGTAAGTCAAAGAGAACAAAGGCCCAGACAGCCTGAATTTCTGATCTTCAAGAGCAGGAGATGAGTGTCCTAGCTCCAGGGACAGAGGGAGAAAATAATTCACCTTTTGTCCTCCTTTTTATTCTATCTAGGAACCCAGCCTGGATAGATGTTAGGTGGTACCCATCCACATTAAGCGCAAATCTGTCCCCTCAGTTCACTGTCTGACAGGCCAGTCTCCTCTGTGTGTTTCACAGCCACATTCAGAAATGATTATTTACCAGTTCTTTAGGTATCCCTTAATCCAGTAAAGTTGACATCTAAAATTAACCATCGTAATACTAACAGTCTAATTTAAACTGATAATAATTTAACTACAAATGCTCATAAAAACTCTACCATTCTAATGCCTCCTCCGCCAATTTTTATCTCAAAGGTCAGTTCCCTTCACATAGTATTCTACTGGTAAGAGATGACACTTGAACATTTTTATTTTAATAATATCCCCCATATATTTATGAAATTGATTTTATAAAACTATTGGTTTTTAGGAAGACTAATCAATACAATGATCGAGTATTGAGCAGAAGATAAAAATCTTTCAAAACTGTTCATAATTACTATAAAATTATTCTTTTTATTATGGTTAAGCACCAACCACCGAAAATACAGATGGAAATCAGTGATATTTGTTGCCCAAATATTGGAATTATAACAGTAAAGATTAAATAGATGATATTATAGATAAAGTGACCTTATTGATGCTAAATTGACTTCTAGATAATAAGGAAGATGCTCTGAAGGTAAAACTTTTTTAATAGTAGCTAATCTAACTTAAATTAAACCAAACATAAGGCAATAAAACATATTAATCAAGTCAAGGTCATGAATCTTTTATATAAGGCCGTTTTTCAGCTAAAGTTAAAGCTCTAAAGTGATCTTCAAAATTGTTAATAATGATATGTTCTTTATTTTTCATAAATGCTATGAAGTCATTGCTTCACATTCTGACTTTATGACTTGCTTTATTGCAGAACTCTGAAAAATGGTGGTAAAAATTTTCATTGGTTCTGTATGGTTTTTAGATTTTCATAATTTTGTAAGTTGCCTGAGAAATGAGCACATATAAGTGCAATCAACTCTATATATAATCGTCTATTTTCTATCAGAACATATATCAGTCTGGTTAGATTAACTTAAGTTAGTTAACCATTACTTTGTTTAAAAAAAACAATAGTTATCAAACGTTTATTTTAAAATCAGGTTACTTGCTAGCTTTCTTTTACTTAAGTGATACTACTCTCAAAATGAAATTATCATTTCCTAGAAATGAAAAGTGTGTTTTCTTTCATGCCAAGGTGACTTAGAAGATAAAATACAGATAATATTGTTAGACTTACAAGAGCCTGTGAACACTTTTATAGGAAACTACTGTGTAGAATTATTCCTCCTTGCCTTGGCCCATAAAGCAAGTCTTTATTTTGTATAGGTGAGTTTTTGGTGTTTTTAACGTAACAAAACAGGTTACCATAATTTTTTAAAGAAATCTACAAAATTTCCTTTTAAAATCTATTTAAATATCTGTTAAAGTGCTGAGCTAGATGAAATCCTAACAACTCTGTGATGTTTTATATTCTTTAATTGAATGAAATAAAATATAAATTAAATAAATAAAAATAAAAATATAATAATGCTAAAGCTTCTGCTGAGATTGACCTGAGGTTAGTATGTTACAGAGAGTATATAGGGGAACCAAAAGTCAATTATGAGTAGCTTTCTTCAAAAATTCTTCATTGACCACATTGATTTCTGTCATTTGGCTTTCAACATGAAAATCAGATCTACTTTTGTTACTCTCCATAGATAATGCCCAACAATTAGCCTTCCATCCACAACTCATTTTCTCCACATATAAATGGATAACTGCTCTCTCTCATCAAAGTGTTTGCTTCACTCCCTAATAACTTTCCTTTATATTTCTATATAGGTATATGTAGTTCAGGAAACATACTTTCCTATAGGAAAAGTGTCTGGATAGGAGTAAATGCTTTAGATTATTGATCATTATATTTTACTATTTTAATCCCTGATCCATATGTGATAAATGATCTCTATCATTTGATTCTTTTGGCTCATTTATACATCACTTTTTTTTGTACAGCATAGTGTATTACCATGTAAACTACAATATAAAAGTATCACTCCCATAAGTACTAGCTAAACAGGAAGCCAATACATTTCCCTTTGTGCTGAAACTGTTTTGAATTTGTTTTCTGCCATTATAATAGAAAAAGCTCTAGAAGTGTGAAAGTAATCCATGCATTACACAAACCCTACGTTAGCAAAAAAAATAATAAAATGTACTAAAGAATGAACAATTTTCCATCTTCAGGTTTGAGGATATTAAGCTCCTGGACACATTTTTGTCTGTTGTATCTTTGGCTACTACCCATTTGTCTATCTGTGGGGAAAAAGAGAGGTCAGCCTGTTACTGTGTTATTATAGATAGAAGTAAGTTTAAGAGACTCCATTTGGCTCTGTATTTGAGATGCTGTTAATCTGTGACTCTACCCCCAATCTTGTCCTTGCTAGAAACATCGCTGTGCTAATCAAGGTTGAAAGGATTTTGGGCTGTAAGGAATGTGCTTTGTTAGCCAAATGTTTAAAGCCTGCTTGTGGTTGAAGGTCAGTACTACTCCCTTAAATCTCAGTAAAAGAAAAACATCTGTCTCCTGCCCATCCCTGGGAAAATGTAACATCTCTGTGTATCTGTATGCCTTACTGTTGATTTACTCCCTTATCTTTTTGGTAATAAATACTGAGGGAACTCAGAGACCGGTGCCAGTGTGGGTCCTCTGGAAGCACAGCACTGGCCCCCTGGGGCCTCGCTTTTCTTTCTCTATACTTTGTCTCTGTGACTTTATTTCTTTTCTCAAGTCTCTCATTCCACCTAGTGAGAAGCACCCACAGGTGTGGAGGGGCAGGCCACCCCTTCATCTATCTGAGACAGGTCTTTAGGGGACTTGGTAGAAAAAAGTTGGGATATTGGTAATATTTGCTTCTCATGCCTTTTTCAATAAGATACAGTAGAAAAAGTGAAGCTTTTATTCAAGCTGCTCATGTAAAAGATGAAAGAAAATACAGCTTTGTTTGAAAAGAGTTTTCTGCTTCGAGTCAGCAATCCAAATGATTCAGAGTCAAATAAGTATGTACGCTGTTCAGTTGGAAAAGTCAACTACCTATCCTCAAATTAATATTAGTACATGAAAGGTAAGAAATTGGAGACAACAATGGGAATAAAATATTACAACCTAGGAACAGCCAGAGTACAGACAAATGCCTTAAGCTCTGTCTAAAGACTTTGCTTCATGTACTGACAAAGATAATATTTATATCCCTAAATTGTGGTGTGGGAGTAGAATCAGATTAGTTGGATCTCATAACTACAACCTTTCATTTCTGAGGTAAATGAAGAATGGAAGCAGTTTAACTGAAGGCTAAGGGATAAGCAGACCGCTTAAAAGTGCCGCCAAAACAGAAAGCCTTAAGGCAGGTCTACATTTAAAGACCACAACTAAACTGCCTCTTTAGGTTTGGTTACTAGACCTTGGAAAAAACGTATGCAAATTGCCTCATATGCAAGTTTAAAAAAATATTTCCAAAGAGAGCCCTAACAAACAAAAACCTGTGTCCCTGCAATCATGCTAAATAAAAATGGTAGACTAAAGTGCAGTCAAAACAAGACAATCTTTCTTCCCTGATGCCAATAAAAACAAGGGATAGGGACGATGTTCCCTGATAACAGAATTTGGAACAGGTAAAATGACTAACAACTACACAACCGCAACTTTGCTGAACTGCAGTTGACCAAGAAAAATGAATATAATCTGGATATTCTAGACTCAGAGCTAGATACAAGGAGTGAGTTTTCTCCCTCTGTGGAAGAGACAGATCTTAGGTCCAAGGGGGTAGATTCACTGTTAGTGAGGAGAATAGTTAAATAATATACATAGAATAAAAGCCTAGTACTAGGCAATAATTTATATTTTATTTATTTTTTTAAATTACCTTGGAACACTTCTTCCTTTTTCTGATAATATTATAATTTTCTTCTTATAAGAAAATGTCTTCTTCCATCTGATGGGGCTGTCAATTACACAAGCCCAATTCTCTACCACAAGGGTAGACTGACAAAAGAGTTGGCATGATAAAATCAGGGTCAATTAAAAATCTAAAATGCACCAAGCATCATGTAACATGTTGCTGCTAAAGATCATCTTTGCCATCAAATAGAGAGGGCCAGACACAGTGGCTCACGCTGGTAATCCCAGAGGCAGAGGAAGGTAGATCATGCAATCAGGAGTTTGAGACCAGCCTGTCCAACATGGTGAAACCCTGTCTCTACCAAAAATACAAAAATTAGCTGGGCATGGTGGTGCTTGCCTGTAATCCCAGCTACTTGGGAGGCTGAGGCAGGAGAATTGCTTCAATCCAGGAGGCAGAGGTTGCAGTGAGTCGAAATTGTGCCACTGCACTCCAGCCTGGGCAACAGAGCAAGACTCCATCTCAAAAAAAAAAGCAAACAAATAAACAAAAACAGAGATGCAGAGCTCTCATTACACCTTTGGATCATTTCTTTCTTTTTATTGATATCTCTATTTAATGAAATATCATTCTTCTTGTTCTTGTTAGCTCTTTATCCATAGTTTCTTTAGCTTCTTGACACACCACGCCAAAGAGAGGCATCAAGCCCAATGTGGCAACCTTCCTGGGTTTAGGAGTCTCAGGTTATAACCTACTGCTTCCAGAACATCTGTAAATTGAGCAGGAAGGGAACATAAAAGTATGAGGTCAAAATTTGACTGTTAAGTCCTCTTTAAAAAACTGAGAAATATTGCGTAAAGTGAAGAACTGGGCAGAGATTTGTATGTAGGACTAGGGAGGAGAGTTTGAAGTCCAAATTCTACCACCTTAGCGAAGTGAATACAATATCGAGCTTTATCTACTTGAAAGCACATTAGGGTCTTGGTTTAGAAATTAGAACCATATAGCTAGACTGAAGAATGCATCATACGACTGAGAGAAAATCTGAAATAGGTCCACCTAAACCAAACCTAATCCTAATATGAATATTTGAACAGTGCGAAGAGTGTTGATCTTTCCTCCAACGCTCTTCAAAAAACATAGAATGAAATCCACAATGACCAGTCTTCAATAAGAAACAACTAGACATTTGAAAAGGTAAGAAAATTTGATTTTTGATCAAGCAAAACAAGTAGAAACAATTATATGAATGACTGGCACTTTGGACTTAACAGAATAGAACTTTAAAATAATTATCATGAATATATAAAATAATATAAAGGAGAGTATAAATATGACAGGCATGGAAAATTTCAAAAGAAAAAATTTAGTTCTGAAATTAAAACATATAATACATGAAATCATTGGACTGGCTAAGCAGCAGTATTAGGCATTGCCAAAGGTAGGATAAATAAATCTAAACATGAATCACTAGCAATTTTTATAGTGAAAAATACAGAGAATAATAAATTAAAACTAACAACAACAAGGTTCCAGTGACCTGTGGGGGAAAAAAAGAAAGGGAGGAATGAACAGAAAGTATATCTCCATATGTACTGTTTTAAAATTTCCCCAACTTGACAAAAAAAGAAAAAACACTAAAACCTCACAGGTCTGTGGTGCTTCGTGTACTATGAACAGGATGAACAACAACAACAACAAAAACACATCTAGGCACTTCTTTCAGAAACAATATGAGCTGAAAGAGCAAGAGAATGACACTTTCAAGATGCTGAAAAAAATTAAAAACCTACAAACCTAGAATTTTATATCAGCAAAACCAAAAATTCTCCCAAAATAATGATGGTATGGATGTGTTTTAATACAGATTGAGTACCCCTAACATAAAAATCTGAAATCCACAATGCTCTAAAATCAGAGATTTTTGAGTGCTGACATTATGATTAAAGTAAATGCTCACTGGTGCATTTTGGATTTCAAATTTTCAGATCAGGGATGCTGAACCGGTAAGTATAATGCAAATATTCCAAAATCCAAAAACGTGTAGAATATGAAACACTTATGGCCCCAAGCATTTCATATAGGGAATAGACTAAACCTGTATTTTGAAAAAGCTAAGCAAATTTATCACCTGCACGTTCACCTGACATTCTGTATGAGATTTTTAATGAGGGAAAGTTTATGTCAGTCAAAAATATGATTCTTTGGGAAAGAATAAAGAACACTGGAAATAGCCAGGCACAGTGGTTCATTCCTGTAACCCAGCAATTTGAGAGGCTGAGGCGGGTGGATCACATGAAGTCAGGACTTCGAGACCAGCCTGGCCAAAATGGCCAAACCTCATCTCTACTAAAAATACAAAATTAGCCTGGCATGGTGGCATGGGCCTGTAGTCTCGGCTACTTGGGAAGCTGAGGCAGGAGAATGGCTTGAACCTGGGAGGGGCCGGTTGCAGTGTGCTAAGATCGCACCATTGCACTTCAGTCTGGGGGACAGAGCAAGACTCCTTTTCAAGAAAAAAAAAAAACAAAACATTGGAAATATGAATAAATATAAAGGATTAGTTTCTGAAATTCTTTAAAAATCCATTAACAAAGGTAAATGTAGATACTACTACTATAAGGTTCTTATCTTATATGTGAAGCAATATAATATGAAGTTAAGATAAGCTTTCATAAATTTAAGTCTATATTTTAATCCCTTGAGTAACTGCTGTATAAATGGGACAATTTAGCTAAAAATACAAATACAAAAAATATAATTCTAATAAATACTTGATTAAATCAAAAGAAGGCAAGAAGTAAGAGGCAGAAAGAAAGGGCAAAAGGGCAAGAAGTAAACAAAGCTCAAGTGGGTAGACAAATCTAATCACAAACAATTAAATGTAACAGGATTCAAACGTACAGTTAAAAGGCAAAGCTCATCAAGCTACATTACAAAGCAAGACACAACTATATGGTGTCTACAGGGCATGTAGTTTAATTACATAAAGCCATGAAACATTAAATATATGAAAGTGGAATTATAATATGGAATATCAGACAACAAAGACTTCAAGAAAAGGAGTAGTCTCATAAAGAAGGAATATTTTATAATGGCAAAAGCATCATTTCAGCAAGATACATAAACAATTTAAAATGTGTTGCAGTTAATTCAAATTGCATGCATCTCAATAATTTAATAAACAATATAAAGTTGGAGATTTTAGCACTTATCTCTCAGTAGTTAGCAAAACCATTGACAAAACACTGAAAAAGATAGAATAATGGGAAAAGTTTGTAATTCAACTAGACTTATTTTGCATTTATAGAACTTCAAACAACGAAGAACAGTACAATACACAGTACAGACAGTACAATTGAGTAAATATGGAACATTCATCAAGATCGACCATATTCTGGACTATGAACACATTTAAAAGTAAATTTTAAGCATTAAATCATCCAGAACATATTTTGTCTTCACAATGGAATTACATAGGAAAGCAGTAACAATCTGGTAAATGCTTACACGTTTTTTTAATTAAACAACATGCATATAATCTATCGTTGCAATCTACTCCATTAACTGGATAAAGGATAAAGTTGCATGATCATCTCAATATAAGGAAAAAAACAACTTCACAAAGTTCAGTACCCATCATGATTAAAACTTAAAGTGCGACACTAACAACAAATTCTCAGAAAGTCAGAAACAGAAGGAAACTTCCCCTATCTAATAAAAGGCATATATGAAAAATCTATGACAAACATCATACTAAGTGAAATATTGAATAGTCCCAGTTTGGGATCAGAAACAAGGCAAAGATATTTGTTTGTTTCACGCTTTTTACCATTGTACAGGAGATCTAAGTTAGTACAATAAGACAAAGCAATGGGGGGAAAATTATATAAATATTGGAAAGGAAATGGTAAATTGGCCCTTGTTTATATTTTGTATATAGAAACTACTAAAGAAGGTACCAAAGCAGTACTAGAAAAATGTAAGTGCCTACAGTATGGGTTCAGAATAAAAAGTCAATATAAATAAGTAAATACTATTTTGAATACTAGCAAAAACCATTTGGAAAATAAAATTTTAAAATATAATTTATGGACTCTCAGTTTCCAGTCCAATATACAAAGATCTTTGAAGTCATTTTTTGTATCCTCACAAAAAGAATAAGAACATACTGAAAATCAATCACCTTTCTTAGATGCATCAGAGAATTGAGGTTACAGGGCAAACTGTTGATCAAAACCTACAGAAACAGATAGGTGGATACATATAATCATAGCTTTCTAAGAACAAACTCTCAGAGATGAAGTCAATATCTGTATAATCGCTTACGGCTCTAATTGACACATTTCTGGTGGCTCAGTGTGAACTAGCTGTAGAGTTTGAAGCAAGACAACATATACAGTTTTTACTTGACAATTAAAAACTTTTAAAAAGAGACAAACTCAATACAATGTGTAAAGTAATTAAAAGACAAAATGAGTTAAAAATTTCCACAGTAAAAAGTTAAGGTGCTAAATGGTATTAATCATCAATGAAATGTAAAAAAAAAAAAAAACAGAGTGGGCTATTACATTGCATCTACTGGAGTGACTAAGATTTCAAAATTTGGTGATTTCAAATATTGGTGGGGAATGTTGGCATCTATTAATAGGTCTCGTAGCATTGTAAAGTGACAAAACATACTTGGAATGCTTTTTTGCATATATATATATGTATGTGTGTGTGTGTGGCATATGGCCTACCAATTTCATCCTTGGGTATTGATTCCAAGAGAAATGAAAATATACATACAGATAAAGACTTCTATAAAAACATTCATGGAAGCTTTATAATCACTGAAAGATCAAAACTAAACATTCATAAAGAAATGTTTGTCTTATTCTTATAATGGAATAAATAGAAACAAAGCAGAAAATATGCTAAGTGAAAGAAGTCAGACACAAACACATGCTTTGTGAGTCCATTTTTAAGAAATTCAAGAACTTACAAAACCAATCTTGGGTGATAAAAGTCAGAACAGGGCCGGGCATGGTGGCTCATGCCTGTAATCCCAGCAGTTTGGGAGGCCAAGGTGGGTGGATCATTTGAGGTCAGGAGTTCAAGACCATCCCGGACAACATAGTGAAACTCCATCTCTACCAAAAATACAAAAATGAGCCAGGCAGTAGTGCCATACCCCTGTAATCCCAGATACTTGGGAGGCTGAGGCAGGAGAATCGCTTGAGCCCGGGAGGCAGAGGTTGGGGTAAGCTGAGATTGCGCCACTGCCCTCCAGTCTGCGTGACCCTGTCTCAAAAAAAAAAAAAAGGTCAGAACAGTAATTGCCTCTGCTACAAGGGAATTGGTTTTAATCGAGCATGAAGAAACCATCTGAGACGATGGAAATTCTGTATCTTAATTGTGGTGGTGTTTATTTGAGTATATTCATTTATGAAAGCTCACAGAACCCTGTATTTTACTACAGGTAAATTATAACTCTATAAAAGTTATTATGAAAAAGAATTAAAGAACAAACTACTTAAACATTAATTACATTCATCTTATATTAATTCCTTAGTCCTCACTTCCTAATATCATACATTTGGAATTTTACTTTATCCATCCTGTTACTGGTTTGTATTGTTTGTGTCTAAATTTGTTGTATATTTAGACCCAGCAGAAATTAGATATGCTTTTGTGCAATATAATTTAAGTTTAGCATTGCTGTACATCAGTCCAAAGCTATGTTTACCTTGCATACTTATTTATTTATTTATTTTTTATGTATTAATACTTTTCAGGACCACATAATACAACTGTGGATATAGTAAGTGAAGAGCCAGAACTGATGTTATTACTTACGAACTATCAGGGTACAGATCACAGGAAATTGCAAATAATCCAAAATTAACCATTACAATCATCATAAGGCCTGAGAAGTGTCCATTGACTGTAGCAACGTGAAGGTTGTTGGAGTTCCTGTGAGAATACTGTGAGGGGGGGTTGTAACAAACCAAAGTCAGTTTAAGGGTGTGTGGAATATAAAGTGGACACAGCAAGTGCAGACTCGTTGTAGGCATTTTTGCTGAGTGAGGAAACAATAGAAAAGCATTTGGAAAGAGATCTGAAGTCAAGTAAAGTGAGTTTTTTTCTTTGTTTGTTTGTTTTAGTTAAGCGTTAAAACTATTCAGTGATTGAGAGGAAAAAAACTGTTGGTAAGGGAGGAATAAAAAATATGGAGGCTAAGATAATATTTATTTATTCATTCATGCTTTCTGGGCTATATTTGTAGTGTTTGTAAGAATTAAATTGCTTTTTTTATTATTATTATTATTTTTTATTTCCATACGTTATTGGGGAACAGGTGGTGTTTGGTTACATGAGTAAGTTTTTTTAGTGGTGATTTGTGAGATTTTGGTGCACCCATCACCCAAGCAGTATACACTGAGCCCAATTTGTAGTCTTTTATCCCTCACCCCCTTACCACCCTTTTCCCCTCAATCCTCAAAGTCCATTGTGTCATTCCTATGTCTTTGCATCCTGATAGCTTAGCTCCCACTTATAAGTGAGAACATGCAATGTTTGGTATTCCATTCCTGAGTTACTTCACTTAGGGTCATAGTGGAGACTAAGGTAATTTTTGAAAAGAGCAAGGTATCCCAGAGGGTAGAAAGTTATGGGATCATAGCCACATCTAAAAGGACTATCTTCCTAAGAAGGATAGATGCCTTAACTATTATCACTTAAAGGAAGGAAGAACATATGTTGTATTCATTTTTTAGAGTGATAGTAAAGAGGTATCCTTCTGATAAACATGTTTCGATAACTGGAGAGGTGTTGACTGAATAAAATACTGAATAATTGCTAGGGAATGGTAAGGTTACAGACTTTATAATATCAATATTTGTATTGGTATATTGTTATATTAGCATGGCTCGGTATTCATCATATAGAAATAATAAAGATAAATAGATTGTCCCGGAGTTTGGGTTTCACTCAACAAGAATTAAAACAGGAAAACAGGATAAGTCACTTTACTATAATGGCAAGGGAATAATTAAGATGATATCAAGGAGAAAAAAAGGCATAAGGTGGCTGAAAGTTAGAAGAATACAATTTTACTAATAAGATAAATAAAATCCTAAAAAGGAACAAAAATGTTGTCTTTTATTTTCTGATGACTAAATCGGAAATTGTGAGTTTTTACCTCTGAGTCTTTCTATGGTAGCAAATTGAAAATGAGCAGATGGTCCCTGGGCCTGCCCATTCTTTTCCTACAACAGATGATCACTTCCCGAATGATAAATGTTAAGTTAGAAATAATGGTAATGTTTAACCTTTTTAGGTTTAGCAAGCATTTATGTGACTGTTAGCCACGGTAGCATCTTATACACATTATCACAGCAAGTCATGAATTTTGTGTATAATTTCCATCATATATGGTGATATCTAACTTTAGGAGAAATCAAGATTTTCTTAAATCCCCACAGGTTTGGCAGAAGCGATTTATAGAAAACTTTCAGAACAAGAATCTAAATTTTCCAAAAGTGACATTGTGAAAGACATCTGTTTATCATAGCACTAAACTATAAGCAGTCTCACTGAAAAAAACTATATGAAGAGTTATAAATACAGTAGAGTGAGCAGGTTGCCAAAACCAATGAGTGGTAAAAGTCCCAGGAGCTAAGTGAAAGAAGAAGAAAAAAATTCTTTTTAATAGTTAGGTGCTTCTCTTCAATGCTGTTACCTTTATCTGGCACAATAAGAAGTGATTGCTCTAAATATACAATCATGTCATCTGCAAACAGGGACAATTTGACTTCTTCTTTTCCTAACTGAATACCCTTGATTTCTTTGTCTTGCCTGATTGCCCTAGCCAGAACTTCCAACACTATGTTGAATAGGAGTGGTGAGAGAGGGCATCCCTGTCTTGTGCCAGTTTTCAAAGGGAATTTTTCCAGTTTTTGCCCATTCAGTATGATATTAGCTGTGGGTTTGTCATAAATAGCTCTTATTATTTTGAGGTACGTTCCATCAATACCGAATTTATTGAGCGTTTTTAGCATGAAGGGCTGTTGAATTTTGTCAAAAGCCTTTTCTGCATCTATTGAGATAATCATGTGGTTCTTGTCTTTGGTTCTGTTTATATGCTGGATTACGTTTATTGATTTGCGAATGTTGAACCAGCCTTGCATCCCAGGGATGAAGCCCACTTGATCAGGGTGGATAAGGTTTTTGATGTGCTGCTGAATCCGGTTTGCCAGTATTTTATTGAGGATTTTTGCATCGATGTTCATCAGGGATATTGGTCTAAAATTCTCTTTTTTTGTTGTGTCTCTGCCAGGCTTTGGTATCAGGATGATGTTGGCCTCATAAAATGAGTTAGGGAGGATTCCTTCTTTTTCTATTGATTGGAATAGTGTCAGAAGGAATGGTACCAGCTCCTCCTTGTACCTCTGGTAGAATTCAGCTGTGAATCCGTCTGGCAAAGGGCTAATATCCAGAATCTACAAAGAACTCAAACAAATATACAAGAAAAAAACAAATAACCCCATCAAAAAGTGGGGAAAGGATATGAACAGACATTTCTCAAAAGAAGACATTCATACAGCCAACAGACACATGAAAAAATGCTCAGCATCACTCACCATCAGAGAAATGCAAATCAAAACCACAATGAGATACCACCTCACACCTGTTAGAATGGCCATCATTAAAAAATCAGGAAACAACAGGTGTTGGAGAGGATGTGGAGAAATAGGAACACTTTTACACTGTTGGTGGGATTGTAAACTAGTTCAACCATTATGGAAAACAGTATGGCGATTCCTCAAGGATCTAGAACTAGATGTACCATATGACCCAGCCATCCCACTACTGGGTATATACCCAAAGGATTATAAATTATTCTACTGCAAAGACACATGCACACGTATGTTTATTGCAGCACTATTCACAATAGCAAAGACTTGGAATCAACCCAAATGTCCATCTGTGACAGACTGGATTAAGAAAATGTGGCACATATACACCATGGAATACTATGCAGCCATAAAAAAGGATGAGTTTGCGTCCTTTGTAGGGACATGGATGCAGCTGGAAACCATCATTCTTAGCAAACTATCACAAGAAGAGAAAACCAAACACCGTATGTTCTCACTCATAGGTGGGAACTGAACAATGAGATCACTTGGACTCGGGAAGGGGAACATCACACACTGGGGCTTATCATGGGGAGGAGGGGAGGGGGGAGGGATTGCATTGGGGAGTTATACCTGATATAAATGATGAATTGATGGGTGCTGACGAGTTGATGGGTGCAGCACACCAACATGGCACAAGTATACATATGTAACAAACCTGCACGTTATGCACATGTACCCTAGAACTTAAAGTATAATAAAAAAAAAAAAAAAAGTGATTGCTCATCACTTCTTTTCTAATTTAATTTCCTTCTTTAATTCTCCAATCTGGGTTTCACAATATATACCATGATGTACATGTAGCTCTGTCAAGCAACCAAACAGACTTTGAGCACGTGTCTTGCCATTCTAAATAATTCAAACGCCAGAAGTGATTTCTTTTCAGTTACTATTTTCACTGTAAGAACCAGAGATATGTGTTTTTACCCCACGGGTAGACAATGGTTTATTTGCAAAGTGACATGAGAGACCAAACCAGGGAGAATTCTTGTTGAGTGCCGACATGCATTGCAATGGATTATTCAGAAATTATTGTGAAGTATTCATCTAACTTGAAGCATGTAAAATTTAAAAAGATAAAATATAGAATAAAAATATAAACCACTAAAATATCCATATTTAAATTAACCTAATTTTACTATAAAACCTCTGGAGAGACAGAGATGTCACAAACACTCTGTTTTAAAAGGTAACATTTATATAAGATAAATGCTCGTTATCTCTATATCATACAGACATAGGATAGAATTTTAAAGGACTTGCAAGATTAGAGATGGAGAACTCAGGAAGCTCATGAACTGTGAAATGTTTTCACAATATTTGCTTTGCTTGTTAGCTAGTTTGCTACACTCTATCCCTGGTCTTAAAGGATCATGACAGCTCACAGAAAAAAAGACATACAACAAATTAATAGTAAAATTTAAACACAAATAAGGAATCCAAATTATTTAAAATATAAATAAGGTAGAAGTATATGTAAACTTTGCATTTTCTGAGTTTCCTAACAGCCAAATAATAATGAAAACATGATCAGTTAATACATGTTTTCAAAAGGAGGAAACAAAAATTTGTAAGAGAAATCCAAAAAGTTGCACATAGATTTAAATTGTAGGTGGAATTTCCCATGTAGAGTTGCATAATGGGAGTAATATGGTAAACAATGTCTATAATAATATTTCTACAACAAACAATATTTCTATAATAGCAACAGACTTAACTGCTTCATTTTACACAACCTCCATTTCAAAACCCAATGAATAATATTGAAATGCAACTTACTAAAGGCAGTTATACAAAGAATCAATGAAATATAATCAAAGCATTTAGTAATGACCCAATTCTATTACTGGTTTTTAATGACTCAATGATAGAATTAACTGTATATATGTGTATGTTTATGTGTGTGTTTGTGTGTTAATTTCATATATCTAATTAAGGGTTTGCTTTGCAATTATATATTGTTTATCTATTTTGTAGAAAAAGTATTATCAAAGAACTCATGCCTTAGATATAAACTCTCCTTTCACAAACCCATAGCTTTGCTTATGCTGTCACCCTTGGAAATCTATTCTCCCTCAACAACGTCAGCTATTCTTCAGAAATCAGTTCAAATGCCACTTCCTTTTTGATCTTCCCCAAGAATCAGTTTCTTGTTTCTCTGTGCCCACAAATAATGTTTTCCCCTTTTACAAAATTCCTTACACTGTGCTGAAATTATTCTCATTTTGGTCTCTTTTATCAGAATATGAGCTTTTCAAAGCTATGCCATTTGCCTTATGCATGATAGTTTCCTTAATACTTAATACTAGGACTCAATACATATTTTCTGAATGAGGGAATTAAAGGAGAAACAAATTATTTCTTGATAAGGTAAGAAAGTGTTAATTATTCTGAAACCAAAGTCTCCAATATGTCTTGCTAATTCCCTCAAATTATTTGGAGATATTTTTGGCCATGAACATTTTTTCTGGAATATAGATCCATAGCCTTGATCGATCTCAAAGGAACCCCTAATCCTGCCTCTGTAGAATAGGAAACAGTGGGATAGAAAGACAAACATTCAGAGAATGTTACAATTTTAGTCTTCCAAATGCTCAAGTTACTTACCGGATTTTATAACTTTTCAAAAGGGAAGATTGTCTTCTGGGCATTATAAATATTTAACACAATATCTGATTATTATTTGCATTAATTATGGGAGAAAGTAAATTTTTCTAGTGTTTCCTGGAGTCTGTTGCCCATGTAGGCCATATCACAGCTAAATATATTCCACCTGACCTTTGTTGGTTGGTTGCTAAGAAAATTGCTGTTGACTAAGCAGAGGTACAAATGACAAGAATGTTGGACTAATTATTCATTAATGAGAGATGCAAAAGAGATGTGCTTCCAGGAATCAGTATACTCTACTTAAATGACTTAGCACTTGGAGAAAAATCTATGAAAATAAGGACATAACTTAGACACTATATTAATTTGGAACATAATTTTCTAGATTTTCATACTAGACATACAACTGACAATTCTATCTTTTTTTTTTTAAGATCTGGAGTACATGTGCACAACATGCAGGTTTGTTACATACATATACATGTGCCATGTTGGTGTGCTGCACCCGCTAACTCATCATTTACATTGGGTATATCGCATAATGCTATCCCTCCCTCTCCCTTCCCCACAATAGGACCCGGTGTGGGATGATCCCCTTCCTGTGTCCAAGTGATCTCATTGTTCGTTTCCCACCTATGAGTGAGAACATGCAGTATTTGGTTTTCTGTTCTTGGAATAGTTTGCTGAGAATGATGGTTTCCAGCTGCATCCATGTCTGTACAAAGGACACAAACTCATCCTTTTTTATGGCTGCATAGTATTCCATGGTGTATATATGCCACCTTTTCTTAATCCAGTCTGTCACTGATGAACATTTGAGTTGATTCCAAGTCTTTGCTATTGTGAATAGTGCCGCAATAAACATACATGTGCATGTGTCTTTATAGCAGCATGACA
>NW_012116411.1:2218811-2219281 GCF_000951035.1 Colobus angolensis palliatus
TTACATCCCTTGTAAGTTGGATTCCTAGGTATTTTATTCTCTTTGAAACTATTGTGAATGGGAGTTCATTCATGATTTGGCTCTCTGTTTGTCTGCTACTGGTGTATAAGAATGCTCGTGATTTTTGCACATTGATTTTATATCCTGAGACTTTGCTGAAGTTGCTTATCAGCTTAAGGAGATTTCGGGCTGAGACAATGGGTTTCTAATTATACAATCATGTCATCTACAAACAGGGACAATTTGAGTTCTTCTTTTCCTCGCTGAATACCCTTTATTTCTTTCTCTTGCCTGATTGCCCTAGTCAGAACTTCCAGAACTATGTTGAATAGGAGTGGTGAGAGAGGGCATCCCTGTCTTGTACCAGTTTTAAAAGGGAATGCTTCCAGTTTTTGCCCATTCAGTATGAGATTGGCTATGGGTTTTTCATAAACAGCTCTTATTATTTTGAGATACGTTCCATCAATACC
>NW_012116411.1:2225325-2268930 GCF_000951035.1 Colobus angolensis palliatus
TCTGCCTTTGGTCTTTGATGATGGTGACGTACTGATGGGGTTTTGGTGTGGGTGTCCTTTCTGTTTGTTAGTTTTCCTTCTAACAGTCAGGACCCTCAGCTGTAGGTCTGTTGGAGTTTGCTTGAGGTCCACTCCAGACCCTGTTTGCCTGGGTATCGACGGCAGAGCCTGCAGAAGATAGAATATTGCTGAACAGCGAGTGTTGCTATCTGATTCTTGCTCTGGAAGCTTCGTCTCAGGGGTGTACCCTGCCGTGTGAGGTGTTAGGTGTCCGTCTGCACCTAGTGGGGGATGTCTCCCAGTTAGGCTACTCAGGGGTCAGGAACCCACTTGAGCAGGGAGTCTGTCCATACTCAGATCTCAGCCTCCATGCTGGGAGATCCACTCCTCTCTTCAAAGCTGTCAGACCAGGGCATTTACCTCTGCTGAGGTTTCTGCTGCTTTTTGTTTAGCTATGCCCTGTCCCCAGAGGAGGAATCTACAGATGCAGGCTGGCCTCCTTGAGCTATGGTGGGCTCCATCCAATTTGAACTTCCTGGTGGCTTTTTTTTTTACCTATTTAAGCCTCAGCAATGGCGGGCGCCCCCCCAGCAGCCTTGCTGCTGCCTTGCTGATAGATCTCAGAGTGCTGTGCTAGCAATGAGGGAGGCTCTGTGGGCGTGTGACCCTCTGGGCCAGGTGTGGGATATAATCTCCTTATGTGCCCTTTGCTAAGACCCTTGGTAAAGCACAGTATTAGGGTGGGAGTTACCCGATTTTCCAGGTGTTGTATGTCTCAATTTCCTTTGGCTAGGAAAAGGAATTCCCTTCCCCCTTGCGCTTCCCAGGTGAGGCGA
The DNA here is from genome assembly GCF_000951035.1 of Colobus angolensis palliatus. Classification (NCBI taxonomy): domain Eukaryota; kingdom Metazoa; phylum Chordata; class Mammalia; order Primates; family Cercopithecidae; genus Colobus; species Colobus angolensis. Next base: position 2,226,162 of record NW_012116411.1, read on the forward strand.
TGCCTCACCCTGCTTCAGCTCTCACTGGTTGGGCTGTACCTGTGGACCAGTGCCAACTGTCCGACACACCCCAGTGAGATGAACTCGGTACCTCAGTTGAAAATGCAGAGATCACCCATCTTCTGTGTCACTCACACTGGGCACCGGAGGCTGGAGCTGTTCCTATTCGGCCACCTTGGGCATGCCCCCCTATCTTTTTTTTGTTTAGTATACTTTAAGTAGTAGGGTACATGTGCAAAGTATTCCCTTTGAAAACTGGCAAAAGACAGGGATACCCTCTCTCACCACTCCTATTCGACATAGTGTTGGAAGTTCTGACTAGGGCAATCAGGCAAGAGAAAGAAATAAAGGGTATTCAGTTAGGAAAAGAAGAACTCAAATTGTCCCTGTTTGCAGATGACATGATTGTGTAATTAGAAAACCCCATCTTCTCAGCCTGAAATCTCCTTAAGCTGATAAGCAATTTCAGCAGCGTCTCAGGATACAAAGTCAATATGCAAAATCACAAGCATTCTTATGCACCAATAACAGATGAACAGAGAGCCAAATCACGAATGAACTCCCATTCACAGTAGCTTCAAAGAGAATAAAATACCTAGGAATCCAGCTTACAAGGATGTAAAGGACCTCTTCAAGGAGAACTACAAACCACTGCTTAGTGAAATAAAAGAGGACACAAACAAATGGAAGAACATACCATGCTCATGGATAGGAAGAATCAATATCATGAAAATGGCCATACTGCCCAAGGTAATTTATAGATTCAATGCCATCCCCATCAAGCTACCAATGACTTTCTTCACAGAATTGGAAAAAACTACTTTAAAGTTCATATGGAACCAAAAAAGAGCCCGCATTGCCAAGACAATCCTAAGCCAAAAGAAAAGCTGGAGGCATCATGCTACCTGACTTCAAACTATACTACAAGGCTACAGTAACCAAAACACCATGGTACTGGTACCAAAGCAGAGATATAGACCAATGGAACATAACAGAGTCCTCAGAAATAATACCACACATCTACAGCCATCTGATCTTGGACAGACCTGACAAAAACCAGAAATGGGGAAAGGATTCCCTATTTAATAAATGGTGCTGGAAAAACTGGCGAGTCATACGTAGAAAGCTGAAACTAGATCCTTTCCTTATTCCTTATATGAAAATTAATTCAAGAAGGATTAGAGACTTAAATGTTAGACCTAAAACCATAAAAACCCTAGAGCAAAACCTAGGTAATACCATTCAAGACATAGGCATGGGCAAGGACTTCATGTCTGAAACACCAAAAGCAATGGCAACAAAAGCCAAAATTGACAAATGGGATCTAATTAAACTAAAGAGCTTCTGCACAGCAAATGAAACTACCATCAGAGTGAACAGGCAACCTACAGAATGGGAGAAAATTTTTGCAATCTACTCATCTGACAAAGGGCTAATATCCAGAACCTACAAAGAACTCCAACAAATTTACAAGAAAAAAACAAACAACCCCATCAAAAAGTGGGCAAAGGATATGAACAGACACTTCTCAAAAGAAGACATTGATACAGCCAACAGACACATGAAAAAATGCTCATCATCACTCGCCATAAGAGGAATGTAAATCAAAACCACAATGAGATACCATCTCACACCAGTTAGAATGGCAATCATTAAAAAGTCAGGAAACAACAATTCTATTTCTATTGCCAGTTCCCATTTGAAAAGCTCTTTTTTTCCTGAAATTGTAGCATGCAATACATGAATGCAGATGAAAATCTATTAAAGTAATTTGAATTACAGAATTCATTGTGCTTATATAATAGATTGAAACAGCTTAAGACATATGGTTTGATTCTAAATCTATAATGCAAGTAAATTAATCATAGTCATAGCAACTTAATCTTGTAAGTCATTATTCTAAAATATAGATATTTGAATTAGCATATTTATACAGTCCAAACTACCCATATAGGTCATCATTATCTTGTAGAGGAGGTTTAAATGTACCCTCTACCTTTTTAAGGTTTCTGGCAGGGACTAACATAAGACAGATTAAAAAGAAAAAAAGGCATACAATCTTTATTTGGCAATTTTTACATGTACATGAGAGCCTTCAAAAGAAGAGTGAAGACCCAAAAAACTGGGTAAGCCTAAGGCGTATATGTTAGTTTGAATAAAGGTTGGCAACTCTGGAAAATTAATTAAAATAAATGTGACTAAATAGACAAAAGTTATTTTAATAAGCTCTGTTTATACAGATTTTCCCAGTGCCCAGTTTGCATCTCTAGTGATAAGAATGTTCTATTCTGCTGGTTTAGGGAGAGCATCTTTCACATGAGAGTTTTATTTCCTGCTTTCAGGAAGAAAAAGGGAAGTCAGAGTGTCCTTCCTGTATCTGCTATTTGTCAAGTGCCTTAAGTTTGAAATAATCAACATGTCATATTTACATATTTTGGGGCAGTATGTCCTGAACTCCTTGAGTCTACACAAGTGCTTATGAGCACCATAGTACCTTAACTCAGGAGTAGATAAAAGTTGAGATCCTTTATATAGTTGTGTGATCTCCTTTCTTGTGTGAAATAGAGACACTCATATATATGCATTAGAGATTGCTGTCAAAATTCAGTGGAGCATAGTTTTCAGCACAAAAGAGATTCTCTTTAATGTTATTCCCCCCCCATCCTTTCTACGTGTGATTCTGTTATTTTGTATGTATGAATTGTGTTATAATGAATATGCTAACATCACATTTTAAAATCAGTGTTTCTTAACTTTTTATGACTGTGACACTTCAAAATGTCAAAAATTTTGGCAGCAGGAAAAGGATTTGAAAGTAAAGAGGATAACTTAGTAAAGTTTAGAATTCACTTTTTCTCTGCATAATTTCAAATGTTCCCATGTCCCCCACTCCTACTGAGATCAGATGCCTATGTATATCTAGAAATTGGCCCAGAAACTGATTTAATCCCACCAGTAAACACTACGTTGGCAAAGTAGATCTGAAAATTCCTCTTTGGAAGGGCTGCTCAGCTATTGAAAAAAGCTTGAACAAAGCAAAGTGGTAGCTCTTAACCTGTTTCCCTTCAACATACAGCTACACAGACTTGGAGTTTTGGACATGATTCCAGTTTATATACACTTTATGTTTCCTCAGTGTAACAGTAAATGTGTGATTGGCTATTCTAATACTTCAGATTATAAGCAGTATTTGTAGATAAACACATAAATGTGTGAAAAAACTAGATAAATTTAAAAGACATTCATGTTCATATTAAATTATGTGGGATAAGTATGGAATTTCTTTGAGTAGAATATAGACTCTGACTTGAAACACTGATTTGGTTTTATGAGGTAATGATTCTTTTGAATGATTAATAGTGGAGACTCAAAAATCTCTATTTTAAACCACTTTCTCCCTAGTTACTAATTTTTTACTGTCTTCTCTACAAGCTCAAAAATCACAAAACAGAATTTCTTATATTCTTCTGTACATCCTTCATTTTTTTGTTCCTAGTGACAGAGAACAGCATTATAATATGTTTAAAATCTTCCCCCCACCACTGAAGGAACTCCCTTATCCTTTTTACCTAAAATCTCACCCAAGATTTTTTGCAAAGATGAAATCATTCTTGACGTAATTCTTTCTCTATTTTCACTTCCACTTTCAAATTCAAAGCTTCACCATATTTCACTTGAAATTTTGAGGTCATCTTCCCAGATTGACCCTAGTGCTCATTCCTTCTTTCACCATTCATCTATCATCCCACTGTTTTTTTTAAATTAAATCAATATCATTATGTAATTTTCATACTTTAACAACTTTGATAATTTCCAATAGGCCAAAGGATAAAGTTCAAGTTTTTTAGTATAGAATCTGTAGACCATATCAATAAAACTAAATCATCCTTCTAACCCTGTCCTACCATGTGACCCATTTTAGCTCACAATACTACTCACACTATTCAAAGATGCTACACATTTCCAGGCTCCAACTTTGATCATGCTATCCCTTCTCTGCTACCAGAAACACACAGGGTTGATAAAGTGTAATCTCAGAGAGCAATGTCCCTTTTTTTCTACCAGAAAGTCACAGGATTGATAAACTGCATAATCCCCAGGGCATTATCTACAAAGTTTATGTTATGAGACCTTCATGAAACAGACTAGGATGGTGCCCTTGGAAGCAACAAAGCAACAAACATACGTTGAAAACTCATGTTCCTGAGAACCAACTTATTGTTTTGCTTATTCATTTATTCAGTAAATAATAAATTAAAGCCTACTATGGGGCATCTCCTGGCCAGGGATTTTAGGATAACAGATATGGTTGTTTTTGAAGAAATAGGTACCATATGTATATATTTCTCATGATCCTAGACTAAACAAGGGCATGGGTAATATCTTGCTCGAATGGTTGCATTGCATATATCTAAGAATAAAGATTCAAGAGATATATTTCGGGATAAAGCTACAATCAGAACTATTTGACTATTCAGTCATATCACAAAATTAATTCATATATGCAACAATAACATAGAAATCAGGGAAGCCAGGTGATTGATGAAAGGAGGCAAAAGGAGACAGGAAGACTAACCAGAAACTATCTTCTGCCTAAAAGATTTCATCACTTGTATGCAGTAGTCCAGTGATGAGCAAATCAACCAAGTTAAATTAATTCTATCAGTAAATCAGAATCTACCAAACTATTTTCTCCTATCAAAATAAACAAGCAAATTATATTTCACACTCATTAATAAAGAGTGTTAGTATTAACTAACTGTTGTTCTCAACTTTCACCTTCTTCAAAACAAAATGTCTCATTGAAAATATTATATTCCACATTGTGTACATACTGGACTATTTAGCAGCCTTCTTGTGACATTGTATTGTAATTATTTGTAGCATATTAGTTCCACCTCTCCTTTTTAATTTTTTTGTTATTTTTTAATTTAAATTTGTATTTCCCACACATTTAGCTCAGATTAATAATATGCATGATAGAGAAAATCTGAAATAATTTACCACATTTATAACGGAAGAAAAGTAGATTTGAAAGTCACCTATGTGATATAATTTAAAATATTTGAAAATTGTAGGATGATTTGAAATTATAAAAGGTAAAATAGGAAAGAAGCACTTTAAATGGGAAGAATCTGTCCACATATACACAAGGAAAGAGAGAGCATAATGGGAGACAACCTTGGAAAACATGGTGCCACATGATGGGATTACCAGAACTCCGTTATACAATTCAAATATTGGGATGCAAACAATTTGCCTTATATTTGCAACCAATTTTAATTGCATGACTATATTTCTTCCTTATTAGTTTACTAATTATACCTTCAATTGTTTTTCTCATTTGCTGAAGGAATTACAATATGTATCCTTGGCATATTAGGGTCCTACCTTGAATTAGTACTTTTACCACTTCCCATTTAACACAGGTATCTTACAACAATTTAGGCCCTTTACCCCTTCCACATTTTGTTTTGCAACTCTATAATTTTTATCTCATTTAAGTGCACAAAATATCATGGAGCATGTAATTCGTTTAACCTGCTGTCATATATCACTTTCCAAACACTGTATTTTTCTTAAACAGGATTTGAATTGCTGAAGAATCTTGTGTAGAAGTATGAACTATTAATATACTTGGCTCCTTCTATCAGATAATTATATTGCTATGTAAAGGTAACATTAAAATGACCATAATTTACTAAATCTCTATTACTTTCTAAGAATACATTGTTAAAAGTGCACTTTCTAAATGAAAGTATAAGAACTTTTAAAACGCTTTTGTGACGTATTCCAAAATTGCTCTTTAGAAATGCCGTATGAGTTTATATCATATTTTTTGATAGGAGACTGAATATTATTTTTATGCTTACAATATTACATATTATAGTTTAGTAATTAATTTTAAATTGAATTTCTTTTTTAAATAAAATGTATAAAGTTTAATATATTTATCATCTATTTTTATTGTCCATTGGTGGATTACTTACCCATTTTATCTACTTTTATTTTCCTATGGAAGTACCCATTACTTTAGTTCAGTTAATATGCAGTTACATAGATTTGTTTCAAGAATACTGCATAAAGGTATTAAAAATACTTTCATAGGAACACTAAAAAAAAAACTTTTAATATTAAAAAGTTAAAGCAAATACAGTATCTAGTGTGTCATATGCCCTTCTAGTGGAACTTAGTTTTATTAAAATATCCACGTTTTACTCATGTTCATTGGGATCACACGTTTAACTCAGAATAAATACCAGGCATAAAAAAAATGTAATTTGTTGTGATAAAAAATCAGTAACTTTTCTATCACGATTAAAGCTCAGAACAAACTTATGGTACAAGCAGCCTTTTGAAGTAGTGTTTACTCTTGTCTGAAAAACAGCCTTTTGCATCCCAGCACTCTTTCTTCATATGATATCAGGCTCACATATTCAGTAGTATGGCTTTTAAGTCTTCATGGCATTAGGCTTAGGCACTGTATTTTCCTCATGCTTTTAGGATGATGTTACTGATCCACTTTGCTTTCATCTCTGAATCTACAGCATATGCCATGTAATTGGGTATATTCAACTTTGGTCAGAAACCAGTAGTTATCCATGGTTGACTATTGGGCTCATAGAATCATCTGGGTTCTGGCTGTGCTTTCTATTTTCTTCAGGGGTTCTTTACAGTTCTTCCTATGAAGTCACTGCCTGGTACCTCACTGGTGGCACCACCTTCTATCACTTTTCCAAGATAGTCCAGCCATATTCTCAGCAAATTCTTGTTTCCATCTCTGTTCCTCTTAGATCAAGATAATCTTTTGGAAATGCCAAATTCAACCAGACCCAGCTGTGCGTACCCCATCCTCTTTTGGTTAGTGTAGAAAGGAACACATTCTAGACAACTAAATTTGGGGTAGAAACAACATAATATCTCTGTTCTAGATATTACCTTAACTTATCAAAAGAACAAGACTTGTCTTTACCCTCCTATTTTTTCCTTAGAAATGCAAAATAATGGGTTTTCCAGCTGATGCCACAGACCTTGATTCCTTCTCCTTTTTCTTCTCTTAACCTTTTTCAAACTTTTGCAAAATAATGGGTTTTCCAGCTGATACCACGGACACTGATTCCTCTTCCTTTTTTATTCTTTTAACCTTCTTCAAACTTTTGAATAAAACCGTAGACCTGGCCCTTATTAATCTACATAGGATAGAATGAGAAATACCTAGAACTCCATAGTTCTTTCTACATTTTTTTCTTGTTATACATGTCATGATGTTATGTCTACCCTAACCGCCAAGACATGAATAATATAAATAAGGCAAAGATAAGGTGCTACAAAATTCAAAAAAGAAAAATCACATCAACAGTTCAATATTTTATACCTATTACATATTTATGTTTTATAGTTAAAACAAATAATCTCATTATTCTCAGATACAATAATTAATGCTCCCTGTCAATTCTTAATTATTAATTCTTAAGAAAGCACTATAAAGTTGCCCCCAAATCCATTATGGATCTTGGAAGTTCTAAGTTGATGCCGTCAAACGTATATCACAGAAGTTCATACATTAATCAAGCTTAGCTAAGTATTACATTAAACTTGAAATAAGCAGGCTAATATTTCTTATACATATCATGTGGATAATATTAACAATACTTAACAAATGTTTGTTCAACAATGCACATCCTTTAGCAGCCATTGTAAGCTTCAAATAGAAGGTTGCCTCTGGTCTGCTAGAGAAAAGGTAATATGCTTTTGCCTTAGAAATCTCAGTACAAGACCTCATGACTGAATCTTGCCATTGGAAGCGAGCTGCCAGGGATTACTTAGTTTTAAGATAGAGGACTAAGTGGATGGGAAGAGGGGATTTTTCTTAATTGTCCAATGGCAGGGAACTCAATCTCCAAATCCCCAAAGAGTTGTCACTTCACATAACCTTGAATCATTAGGGCCTCTGGATAGAAGTAGTTGTTATGTGTGCCCCCATTGACTGAATCAGCCATCCTTCTCTCTTACTCTTGGCAATTTCATTTATCCCCATAGTTGAATCTTTTTCCACCTCCCGTTGAATATCAACTCCCTTACCTACTAAGTTACAGTCTGTATTTAATTCCCTCAAAAAAGAAATTTTTAAAGACTTATTTTTAAATTGTTTAGACATATTCTGCATTCTATCCATTTGCTTTCTGCTAAGAACTGTTTTCCAATAACCATAGGGTTAATAACTTATTCTTAGAACTATGAAAGTTTGGCAGCCCCGTGGTGATGGTAGGGTTCAGAGAGGTAGAATAAGGATTTAATTCTGATTTTAACTACCTCATAATCATTTTTTTGCTTCATTCTCTCAAATCATGTGACACTATAAAAGAAATTTAACAAGAGTTTAGTTTGGGCAGTGCATAAAATGATTCTATGATTGATATCAACAAAGACAGGACCCAGTCTTGAGTAAACTTAGAAAGGCATTCACTAGAAATAATCTAACATCTTCTTTATTTCATGAGACACATTGCTGGTTGTATCATGAAGCTGTGAGCACACTGTGACTCACAGTAATGTCCGTGAGCTACAAAACAATGAACTTCACAATCCAAGGGGAGTTTTGGCAACTTTAGCTTTGCCATGAAATATCACTCTTCTCTGTGTAAAAGTGAAAAGGTGAAGGAAAGTGAAAGAGGATAACTAGCTTTTAACTGGCTTTGATGTTGTAAACACGTTACATGTAACATCTTGTTGAATCCGTACAACTAGAATATTTGTATTCCATTTGAAAGATAAAAAAATTTTCAACAGATTAGTAAGTTACCATAAATCCTGTAAGCAGTATAAAATAAAACTGAAATTTGAATTCAAGCCTGGATTATTACTGTGCTCGCGGGATTATAACCGTATGTATAGCTTTGTAACCAACACAATGGTAGTTAATTACAAAGATCTTAATGGCACTAAGGTGACTAAGAATAGTAATTCTCTACCTTACTGAATAAACTGATATTACAGTTTTACTACTATTAGGAATCTTTCAAGGAGTTTGAGAAGATATAAAATGAATAGCACATGGACATTGTCTTCCATCAGTTAAAATCTGGTAAATAAAACAAAAACATGACATTATATAATATATAGGCTTATTTCTAAACAATCAGAAAGCTATAGTGTAACAATTGTGATAGCAAAGATGAAAGAAAAATACTCTGGGAAAAATACAGAAAAGGACAAATTCTAGAGAGAAAAAAGGACATTTTAATAGGCAAACACATGTCCAAAAGATGGCTAAGATGTCAACATTTAGCAATGAAAAAGAATATTTTAAGCAGTGGAAAGTATGTGACTAATGAATAGAAAAGGCAATAACATGAAAAGTAAGTAGTCTATTATAGGTATACATAATTATTTTCTAGCAAAAGTCTACAGAATTAAAAATAGAAAAATAAATAGTATTCAGATTAAAAGGAGCCTTGAATGTTCTAATTTGGTGAATTTTATTTGTCATTATACATCTATCAAAAGGTTTTAAGCAAATATTTGACATATTCTTAAAAATAGGCTTTGAAAATGTTTCTGTAACAGTTTAGTTAGCATGTACTTGAAGGGAGTTGGGATGTAAAAGCAATAAGGCCAGATTTTAAGAAAGCTATTGCAATAATCAAAGAGTGAAAATGAGGTCTTGGATTAAGTTTATGCCAGTAGAAATGGAAAGGAGAGGACACACATGAAAGATATTAAGGTGAGAAAATTAGTTATTTTCACTAATATTTCCCTTTAGTGCAGACTTGACTTTAATAATCAGCTGGAAGATACTTTCAATATGGCTTCTCAATGATCCCCATCCATTTAAGATTTTAATCAGGCAGTTACTGTCTGGTAATAAAATGACATTTTATGTTATAATGATGGGCCTTTCAAAGAGCTCTCATCAATGATTGAGTTGATGCTCAGTAATGAGCTGATCTGTATTCACCACACTGTGCTTAGTTTAATGAACTTAAATTTAATTTTTGCCAGAGCTGAGACCTTTAAATCAAAGCCATGCCATTGTATCCTGGCAACAAAAGTTCTCAACACTATTCTATAGTATATTACAGATTTATTCTGGGGTGGGCACTTGGAGATTATTTCTAACTTTTCATAAACTTTATATTTTGTTAATCACTGTTTAAATTAGCATACCTTTACTCAACTGGTAATGAGACCTGACTTCATAGTCACAAGACTGACGAGAGGAGATAAAACACATAGTCTCCAAATCTCTGGATTTATGAAAGAAGTCTTCTGAAACATTATGTAAGACATTGGGATGTTTTTAAAATGTTTTCTCTATGCAAAAAGTAACAGATGCTGGTGAGGCTGTGAAGAAAAGGGGATACTTTTAAACTGTTGATGGGAATGAAAATTAGTTCAGCAATTGTGGAAAGCAATGTGGAGAGATCTCAGAAACACAAAAGACAATTATCATTTGATGCAGCAATCCCATTATTGGTTACACACCCAAAGGAAACTAAATTGTTCCACAAAAGACACATACATTAATATGTTTATTGCTGCACTATTCACAACAACAAAGACATGGAATCAACCTACGTACTCAACAATGGTGAATTGGAGAAAGAATATGCTGTGAGGCTGTAGAGAAAAGGAGATGCTTTTAAACTGTTGATGGGGATGTAGATTAGTCCAGCCACTGTGGAAAGGAATGTGGAGAGATCTCAAAAAGCATAAAAGAAAATTATTTGATGCACCAATTCCATTATTGGTTATTACATACCCAAAAAAGAATAAACTGCTCCACAAAAAAGATACATACATTCATATGTTCATGGCTGCACTACTCACAATAATAAAGACATGGACTCAACGTAGGTGACCATCGATAGTGAATAGGATATACAAAATGCTGTACATATATACCGTGTAATACTATGCAGCCCCGAGAAAGAATAAAATCATATCCTTTGAAGCATTATTAATGCAGGTGAAGGCCATTATCCTAAGCAAAATTAACATAGAAACAGAAAACCAAATACTGCATGTTCACACTTATAAGTGGGAGCTATATATTGAGCACATATGGACATGAAGAAGGGGAAATAGACACTGGGGGCTACAAGATGGGGAGAGGGGAAGGTAGGCATGGGCTGAAAAACTACCTATTGAGTATCTTGCTCACTACCTGGGGGACAACAGGATCCATATCTGAAACCCGAGCATCACACAATACACCCATGTAACAATCCTGCACATACACATCAGGAATCTAAAATAAAAACTGATAGATTGCAATACCCAAGTCCCTTCAAATATCTGGAAAGTCTGCCCAAAAAGCATGGGTACAAATGAGCCCAGACTGTAAGGCTACAGTAATTACCTAATTCTTCAATGCCAAAAGAATGATGAACACATATGTACAAGCATCAAGACCATCCAGGTGAAAATGACCTCATTAAATGAACTAAATAAGTCACCAGGGACCAGGGCCCTGTAGAGACAGATATGTGACCTTACAAAAACAGAATTCAAAATAGCTGTTTTGAGGAACCATGATGAAATTCAAAATAACAAGAGAAGGAATTCAGAATCCTATCAGATAAATTTAACAAAGAGATTGAAATAACTTTAAGAAATCAAGCAAAAATTCTGAAGTTGAAAAGTGCAATTGACATACTGAAAAATGTATCAATCTCTTAGCAGCAGAATTGATCAGGAAGAGCAAAGATTCAGTGAGCTTAAAGATAGGTCTTATGAAAATACAGTCAGTGAAGACAAAAGCAAGAAGCGTAAAAAATAAGGAAGGATGCCTACAAGGCCTAGAAAATAGTCTCAAACAGGCAAATCTAGAAGTTATCAGCCTTAAAGAGGAGATACAGAGAAAGATAAGGGTAGAAAGTTTATTCAAAGTGATAACAGAGAACTTCCCAAACCTAGAGAAATACATCAATACTCAAATACAAGAAGGTTATAGAACACCAGAAAGATTTAACCCAAATAAAACTACCTCAAGAAATATATTTATCAAACTCCCAAGGGTCAAGGATAAAGAGAGAATCCTAAAAGCAGCAAGAGAAAAGAAACAAGTAATACATGATGAAGCTCCAATATGTCTGACGGCAGACTTTTCAGTGGAAACTTTACAGACCAAGAGAGAGTGACTTGACATATTTAAAGTGCCAAAGAATAAAAATATTTTCTCTTGCCATAGTATATCTAGGAGAAATATCCTTCAAACATGAACGAGAAATAAAAACCAGGCAAACAAAATCTGAGAGATTTTGTCAACACCATATCTGTTCTGCACGAAATACTAAAGGGAGTTTGTCAGTCTGAAACAGAAGGATGTTAATGAGCAGTAAGAAATAATCTGAAGGTTAAAAACTTGCTGCTAATAGTAAGTACACAGGAAAACATAGAATACTATAGCACTGTGATTGCGGTGTGTAAACTATTCATATATTGAGTAGAAAGACTAAAAGCTGAACTGACATAGATAGTGCAATACGATATAAATAGAAACAAGAAAAAGTAAGTGGAAGAGCAAAGTTAAAGTGTATAGATTTTATTAGTTTTCTCTTTGTTGTAGCATTTGTTTCTGCAATCAGTGTTAAGTTGGCATCAATTTAAAATAATAGGTTATGTTATTTGCAAGTCTCATGGTAATATCAATTTAAAAAACACAGATTCACAAAAATAAAAATCAAGTTTAAAACATACCACCAGAGAAAATATTATTCACTAAAGGGAAAACATGAAAAAAGGAAAGAAGAAAAAGACCACAAAACAAATAGAAAATGGCAGGAGTAAATTCTTACTCATGAATAATAATACTAACTATAAATGGACTAAACTGTCCTCAAAAGACATAGCATGACTGAATGGATAAAAAAAATGACTCAATGATCTGTTGCCTACAAGAAACACATTTTACCTGTAAAGACACATAGAGACTGAAAATTAAGGGATGGAAAAAATATTCCATGTCAATGGAAACCAGAAAAGAAGGAATCACTACTTTTATCAGAAAACAGATTTCAAGACAAAAACTATAAAAAAAGACACAGAACATCATTATATAATAAGGGGGTCAATTCAGCAAGAGGATATAACAATTTAAATATATATGCACCCAACACTGGAGCACCCAATATACAAAGCACATTAGAGCTAAAGGGAAAGATAAAGCATGTTAGATCTTAAAAGACATATAAATTCCAACATGATAGTGGCCGGAATTTCTAGCACTGGACAGACCATTCAGGCTTCTGCCTGATAATGGAAACACAACATACCAAAATCTATGGGATACAGCAAAAGCAGTACTCAGAGGAATTATTATAGCTAAATATACCCACCTCAGAAAAGTAGAAAAACTTCTAATAAGCAACCTAACAATGCATCTTAAAGAGCTAGAAAAGCAAGAGCAAACCAAACCCCAAATTAGTAGAAGAAAATAAATAATAAAGATCAGAGCATAAATAAATAAAATTGAAATAAAACAATACAAAAGATAGATGAAACAAAAATTGGGTATTTTGAAGAGATAGACAAAATTGACAAACCTTAAGCCAGATTAAGAGAAAAAGAAGACTCAAGGAAATAAAATCATTAATGATAAATAAGACATTATAACTGATAGTGCAGAAATTCAAAGGATCATTAGAGGCCACCATGAGGAACTATTTGCCAGTAAATTAGAAAACCTAGAAAAAATTCCTAGACACATGAAGCCTACCAACATTGAACCATGAAGAAATCCAAAACCTATACAGACCAATAACAAATAATGAGATTGAAGCCATAATAAAACTCTCCCCCTGCAAAAACCCAGGACCTGATGGCTTCAATGCTGAATTCCACAAAACATTTAAAGAAGAATTAACACCAGTCCTACATAAACTATTCCAAAAAAAGAAAAAAAAAAAAAGAGAATACTTCCAAACTTATTCTATGAGGCCAGTATTACTCTGATACCAAAACCACACAAAGATACATCAAAAAGTGAAAACAATAGGCCAATATTCATGATGCAAAAATCCTCAACAAAATAATAGCAAACCAAATTCAGCAACACGTTTTTAAAAAATCATTCACTGTTACCAACTGGGATTCATGCCAAAGATGAAAGGATGATTCAACATATGCAGTTCAATCAATCTGGTATACCATATCAAGAAAATGAAGAAGAAAAATGATATGATTACTTCCATGAAATGAAGTGCTGAAAAACCATTTGATAAAATCCATCTCTTTATAAAAACCCTCAACAAATAGGTGTAGAAGGAACATACATCAGCACAATAAAAGCCATATATGACAGTCCCACAGCTAGTATCATACTGAAATGGGAAGAACTGATTCTTTAATATCTGGAACACAGCAAGGATAACTACCTTAACAACTATTACTCAATGGAGTCCTGAAAGTCTTAGGTAGAGCAATCAGAGAAGTGAATTAAATGAAGGGCATCCAAATTAGAAAGAAAAAGTCAACTTAGACTTCTTTGCAGAGTACATAATCTTATGTTTGGATAACCCTAAAGACTCCACCAAACAATATTCAAACTAATGAACAAATTCAGTAAGTTTACAAAATAAAAAATCAGTAACATTTCTATATACCAACAGCAAACAGTCTGCAAAAGAAATCTACTTTGTAGAATTGAAAGAGCTCCAGAATAAAAATTATAAAACACTGATATGAGAAATTCAAAAGAACACAAAAAATGGAAAGATTCCATGTTTATGGATTAGAAGAATCAATATTGTTAAAATGTCCATTCTACTGAAAGAAATCTTCAGATTCAATGCAATCTCTAATAAAATACCAATGAATACCAATGACATTCTTCACAGAAATAGAAGAAAACAATACCAAAATTTATATGGAACTACAAAAGACACAGAAAGCCAAAGCTATCCTGAACAAAACTGGAGGAATCATATTACCTGACTTCACAATATATTACAGAGCTATAGTAACCAAAACAGCATGATACTGGCATAAAAATAGACACATAGGCCAAAGAAATAGAATACAGAACCCAGAAACTAATCTATGCATTTACTGTGAACTCATTTTCAACAGAGATGTCAAAAACATATATTGGGAAATGGACAGTGTCTTCAATAAATGTTGCTGAGAAAATTAGATATCCATAAGGCAGCAGAATGAAACTAACCCCTATGTTTCACCATATACAAAAGTCAACTAAGAATGAATGAAAGATTTAAATGTAAGGCCTCAAACTATAAAACTACTATGAGAAAACATTAGGGAAGCTCTAGAACACTGAACTGGGCAAAGATTTCTTGAGTGATATCTCACAAGCATAGACAACCAAAGCAAAAATTGACAAATGGGATCACATCAAGTTTAAAAGCTCTACATAGCAAAAGAAACAATAAATAAACTGAGGAAACAACCCACAGAATGGGAGAAAATATTTGCAACTCACTCTTCTAACAAGGGATTTATAACCAGATTAGATAAAGAGCTCAAACTACTCTGTAGTACAAAAACTAATAATGTCATTGAAAAACTGTCTAAAGATCTGAATAGATACTTCTGGAAATAAAGACATACAAATGGTAAACTGGTATATGAAAAGGTACTTAACATCATTGACCATGAGAGGAATGCAAATCAAATCTACAATGTGATATCTCACCCCAGTTAAAATGGCTTTTATCCAAATGACAAGCAATAACAAATGCTGAAGAGAATGTGGAGGAAAGGGAGCCTGTCTACACGGTGGGTGGGAATGTAAGTTAGTACAACCACTATAGAGAACAGTTTGGAAGTTCCCTAGAAAACTAAAAATAGAGCTACCATGTAATCCAGCAACCCCACTGCTAACTATATACCAAAAAGGAAGGAAGTCAGTGTATCGAAGAGAGAGATAGCTGCCTCGCATGTTTATTGCAACACTATTCACAATAAACAAGATTAGGAAGCAAGCTGTATGTCCATTTACAGACAAATGGGTAAAGAAAATATGGTACATATACATGATGTCATACTGCTAAGTCATAAGAAAATGAGATTCTCTCACTTATAACAACATGGGTGGAACTGAAGAAAAACTTTGCATGATCTCCTTATTTGTGGGAGTTAAAAATTAAAGAATTGAACTTATGAAGATGGAGAGTAGAATGAAGGCTACCAGAGACTGGGAAGGGTAGTGGCAAGGGGTGGGGGAAGTGGGGATGCTTAATGGGTACAAAAAATACAGTTGGATAGAATGAATAATATTTAGTATTTGATAGCACAACAGAATGAGAACAGTCAACAATAATTTATGGTACATTTTAAAATAACTAAAAGAGTATAATTAGATTGTTTTTAACACAAAGAAAGGATAAATGCTTGAGATGATAGATACTTTATTTACCCTGATGTAATTATTACACAGTGTGTGCCATATCAAACTATTTTATATATCCCATAAATATATACACCTACTATGTACCCATAGAAATTAAACATTAAAAAATAAAAGTTATTTTTTTTAATTTTCTCTAAATTATTTTAATATTTTCCTGATAACATTCAATGGATGAGAAAATTATAGAGTTAAGGGGTATTTGGGAAGATTTGCATTGCATTTCCCAGCATTATCTATCTATCTATCTATCTATCTATCTATCTATCTATCTATCTATCTATCATCTATCTATCTTTGTATCTGTCTATATACCTCTAGATAAATGTTTCTATATACATGTATTTGTAACTTGATAATTTCAATAAGATCTTCCTTCTTATCTCTTTGTTCATTACTCTAACATGCCACCAGGGCAACAAATATTAAAGAGAAGAGAGAATAATTTAAAGATTTCTATTATTTCTGTATATTTTCCTTATATTATAGGATGTAATGAGAGCTGCAATAGCAGTAATGAAATTCTTCATCAAGAAAGGTGATAAAACTTACCTGTCTTTTCAAAAGCTTTCATTTGGTGGTATTCTCTTAGTGTCCATATGAATACATAACTTTAAAAATTATTTTAGTGTAAATATAATTTTAACGTCATTTTAAGTATTTCTTTTTCAGTCTATTTTGTGTTTCAATATCACCTCAATACGTGTGTATTTTATTGGTCATACAATATTCCATTTTAAATATTTCCTTATTAAGCTTAACTTGCACCCTCTTGGCATATGTAATTAAATGACAGTGAAAAAGTGGCAACCAGGTATCCTTCAATAAACACCTTTATGTGCAGAAACCTTTTCTTCCTTCAGAGTATTTTAAATACTCTTTTAGAATGTTTTTAGTATAAAACAAGTGGCATGATACAACAGTACCATGGATACTGGATAACACAACAATCTAATCCATCTAGCAACGTGGGAAATGTGAACCTTTTTTTTTGCCATTTACACTTTGCTCAAGATGCCTATTTTATAAATTATTTTCTGAGTATTTTCATAAATACTAGCCTTTTCAAAGAAAATGTTTATTTAGATCTTGTAGCAATTCCTAAGAGAACTGCTGTATTTCAATGCATGAGTTCATATTAACCAATCTTTTGAATTAAATATTCTAAATCCACAATAACTGTCTACTGACCCAATGACTTAAGCAATGATTATTTATCCAAGAAAATGAGCTTTTAATAAGAACCATGAAATAAAAAATATATTCTCAATTATTTTGGCATTTGGGGAGAAACACTGTAATAACTAAGAGATTTAATTATGAAAAATGACTTCTGTGAAAAAGCAGCTACTACTTTTCATGAAGATAATGTGATATTTTAAAAGCAGCCCAATATATAGGCTACTGAAACAAGGGTCCCAATGGAAAACTTATAATGATCAAGTACAGTAAATTTTTTAAATGTAATTCAGTTATCTTCCTTCTAATTAACATGGGAACAACTGTAAAGTACAGAGTCAAGTCATAAATTTCATCAATATTAAAGAAGGTCTTCGTTGTCTACTGAACGAAAGACTATTTGGGGTTATATGAATTATAACTCTGTCCACAAAATTCACAATGATGAGGTGCAAACTTCTGAAATATTTTGCTATACTTGATCAATATAGATAGTTATTTTATGACCATTCATGAAGGTGATGATCACTCATCAGGGATGATACTTGACTCAAATGAATGATTTCCCTTTCCATCATTATAAATTCACTGAATAATTGTCAATATTTTTCTTCACTTGAACCTTGAGAATCCATCCACGTTCCAGGTATCTGCATAGACTTTTCAAGTTTCATTTCTATTTTCAAAGCTATTAAACATTAACTTTCAACAGCCATTAAGATTACAGCTAGTGTTACCTCCCACACTGCTGGCTGAAATTTAACAGCTGACATAGAACTTAGTATCTTGGCATAAGTGTGAAAGCTATTTTCTATGTAATTACAGAATAAAAACTTCAGTGTAAAAGCTCATCTAAGGTAGCTAATCAAGCTCTGGTACATGTCAGTAATGAGCTTAAATTTCAGTGCTTCCAGAAGTAAATGGCAGATTTATTATAGTAGCACACATTTGGCATTGTGTAGGTCCTCTTTGACTTTAAAATGGACTATAAAACAGTCATATCTGCTTTTTCCAATCAGGAACCAGCCTCCTACTACAAGCTAAGTAGGAAGGTGAATGTTCTTGAGTAGGTAGACATTGTGATTCACCTTTGAAAACATAGCCCTGGGTCCTCCCCATGGTGTTGTGGGTGAGAATGAAGCAGAAGATGCTTTGGTGCTTGGATTTTCACTTTGAATCTTCGGAGAATATTTGAGCTGTCACTGACATGTTTTCACTTCTGTATCAAAAGTCTACAAACACACACTCGCAAATTATGAATTTTCTGGGTCAGTTCCTCATAATGAAAGGGGAATAGAATCAAGGCTAGTATCAGTGAGAACAAAATAGAATCATGCTATAGCTTAGATGACAAACTTGTTCATTTCTTAATTTTTTTTTTCATCTGTCTTTCTCTTTCTCTTTCTCTCTCTTTCCTCTTTTAAATTTTTGTTTTGTTCTGTTTTGTTTTGTTTGTGACTGAGTCTTGCTCTGTTGCCCAGGCTGGAGTACAATGGTATGATCTCAACTCATTGTAACCTCTGCCTCCTGGGTTCAAATGATTATCCTGCCCCAACCTCCCAAATAGCTGGGATTACAGACATGTACCACCACACCCAGCTAATTTTTGTAGTTTTAGTAGAGACTGAGTTTCACCATGTTGGCCAGGCTGGTTTTGAACTCCTGGTCTCAAGTGATCCACCCACCTCGGCCTCCCAAAGTGCTGGGATTATGGGTGTGAGCTACTGCACCCAGCCTCCCTTTTGAATTGTTTTTACGTAAAGCCTAAATATCAAGGCCTTAGATTCCTTATGCCTGGATTCAAACTCTGGTTGCACTGCTATTTAGTCAACTGCACATTTCCTCTATACCTTAGTTTTCCCATCTGGAAAGGGACATAATAAATACATTGACTTCACGGAATTGTTTTGAGTTAATATATGCAAATAAGTTAAAACAGTGTCTGGCACATATCATGCCACATAACTAATGCTATTATTGTTACATAGCATTTTCAGTAAAGTTCCATTTGTGGCTTTCCCTTTATTTAGCACTGGAGAGTATAATAAGAATCAACTTACGAAAGAACTTCTAGTCCCTGAAATGCTGGTCATGAAGATAATTTTGGAAGAAATATTATTTAAAAAGGGTAGTTTCTCCTAAAGCACAAATCCATTGCAGGCCTGAGCTGAAGAAAAAAATATGCAGAAAAAGCATTTTCACAGCCAAGGAAGAAGTGATTTAGTAAATCACTAATTTCATTCTCTCAGAACATCTTAGCTGTATAGGCATTGCATTAAACCTACCATCAGAATTTATCTATTTAATGAGCAAGATCAAATGCCTTAATTTCCAGATTGCTTTTTGACAGGACATTTAATTGAACCATATCCTACCATAGAGGTTTTAAGCCGGTGTTCCTGCTCCCCTGTTGTACCATAGTCCTCTTAAAGGTGAACTATCAATTTTTTATCAATTTAAAAAAATAAATGGAGATGACAAATTTTGTGTGTGTGTGTGTGTGTGTGATGGAAATATCAGGCACAGAGTGGAGGTGGAGGGTGTAATTTGCTGGTATTAAGAGTTGTTAGTGTGCTAAAACACTAACAAGCCTATTGCAAAACTGTTTTTGTTGTTGTTTTAAGATCAGGCAAGAACACTGCCTTGTGAATATATAAGGGCAGTTAACAGTTCTGCTCAAATGCAGTATGGTGCTAAAAGGCCGCAGAGTGAATAGTAAGTGAATAGAGATGCTTTTAAAGACAATGTGAAACACTGTTTTACTGTGGTTGTTATCTCTTGGCAATTATGCTGACATGTTTTAGTGTTTCTTTGAGTTCTTTTTTAAATCCCATTAAGAATGGGAAGTAATGCTCCAGTGTTCAAGGAGTGCTGCCAACATAAAAGGGTTAAGAATCTTGGCTATAGCAGGAAACAAATGCACACGTATGTGCACGCATACACTCATTAAACTTTGAGTCAGATTTGTCTTCCAATTGTAAAACAACTAGCTTTGTGTCTTCAGGCATGGCACTAGAAACCTGTAAGCTGAGGCATGATGATCGGTAAGCTATACATGATACCTCCCAGACAGCAAGATCTTTTTAAATAAAATAAATGAGACATTGCATGTGAAAGAGGTTTGTAGATAGCACACACATTGAAAAAGAAGACATTCCCAGAGATATTAAAACAGAACTCTGCGGGAGTGGGATATGAAACAGATTGTTATGGGAGAACACATGGACACATACAGGGGAACAACACACACTGGGGCCTTTTGGAGGGTGGATGGTGGGAAGAGGGAGAGAATCTAGAAAAACAGCTAATGGGTAGTGGGCTTAATATCTGGGTGATGAAATAACCTATACAACAAGTTTACCTATGTTACAAACCTGTACTTGTACCCTTGAAGTTATTATGAAAGTTAAAAAAAAAAAAAAAAAACACGTTCGGACTATATGGCTTTAATGGTAAAGGGAAGGCATTAGGGCCTGTTCAGTTGTCATGTTCAAAACAAACAGGTAGTAGTCGTGGAAGCCAAGTATTTGGGGTTGTATGAGTCTCATTTTTATCAAAAGTTGATTGCTAGTAGGTCCAGCCCATGAGCTATTGCAGAAGGTGTAAAAACTACAGGGAAAAATCTGTACCTTGACTAAAGGACAATTGTTCCATGTTCTCTCTGGGGAGGTACAAGCAACTGCATCAAATCAGATGATGATTGGCCAATGTTCCATTTAAACTAGAATTTCCTAAATGTGAATAAACCAGAATAGGTCATGGATTATTTAAATGAACTGTGAGAACATTTATGGCATAGATCAATACCAGCTATTTTTTTAATCAATGATTACTCTGTTCCTAAATGTACCCATTAGCATGTATACAAATGGCCCTAAGGGAAAAAGTTATGTGGCCTTACTTCTGCTTTCCTAATGAAAATGTTAGCATTTCACAAAATAATTTCTCCATACCTGAGAGCAGAAATTTGAAACCCGCAAAGAAAAAAATACAGCACTGATGAGGTTTTTATTTTTTTTCAATCCCTTTCACTTCGTTATTCTAAACTACTCTCAATAGAGATGAAAAGGTTGAAAAACCTAAACTTGTGTCCCTTTTTGAGTGATGTCTTGTTTAGTTAAGTCTTCCCAATAACACAGTTTTTGTGTCTCTAAAAAATTATTTAAATTATTTCCATTGAAATATTTGGGAGGCCGAGATGGGTGGATCACGAGGTCAGGAGATCGAGACCATCCTGAGCTACACGGTGAAACCCCATCTCTACTAAAAAATACAAAAACTAGCCGGGCGAGGTGGCGGGCGCCTGTAGTCCCAGCTACTCGGGAGGCTGAGGCAGGAGAATGGCGTAAACCCGGGAGGCGGAGCTTGCAGTGAGCCGAGATCGCGCCACTGCACTCCAGCCTGGGCGACAGAGCGAGACTCCGTCTCCAAAAAAAAAAGAAAAACTTCAGCCAAATTAAATTTAAAGGAGTTTAATTGAACATTGAAGGATTTGCAAACTGGGTAGCCTCCTGGGCCAGAATAGGCTCTGAGACTCCACACAGCCATGTGGTAGGTGATTTATGGAAAGTAGAAGGAAGGTGATATACAGAAAATGCAAGTGAGGCACAGAAACATCTGGATTTGTTATGGATTGATGTTTCTTATTCGAACACAGTTTGAACAGTTGGCTGCATTTGACTGGCCAAAACTTGGTGATTGACACAAGTGTCGACTACGGGTCTGGTTATACTTTCCTTGTTATAGTTCATGATGTGCAGAGAAACCTTTAGGCCTAATTTAAACATGTAAGGAGGCAGGTTTAGGCTAAACCTGATTTAACAATTCCCCCCATTTTGGTTATCTTCTCAATTTTGAGAGATTGACCAAAACTTTAGACATTGATGTTACTATCACTATCATAAATGTACTTATTTGGCCTTGAAACTCATTGGAAAATAGCAAAACAGTGGGTTTGTAAGGTAGAAGTAAGGACTTCAGGTTCTTTCTTTTTTTGTTTTTTGAAGGATTAAAGTAGAGGGTACTTCTTTATTCTGCAATGCCCTCTTTGCGGGAGAAAAAACACCAGGTCCGTTCTAGGATCTATTTGTTTCGTTAAAGTCTTAGCTTGATTATGCCACATTTAGCGTGAGTGACTCCACTTTGATTTGGTCTCACTTAGGTGAGAGCGTGACCAAAACTTAAGGCCTTAACGCCACTTTCATTTACCACCATTTTGGGTTTCCAGTCTCAGCATATCATTCATAGTTTATGGTGTGCTCATGGCCACACATGTCTGTCAGCTCTTGTCATTCCAGTTGAAGAGATACCATTTGACATTCTAGAGATGGCTACATGCAAACATTTAAAACGTTTCAGAGAATACAGTGTACCAGGAAAACTATTATGACTATCAGGAGAATAATACCAAGAGTTTGGTGTATGTTTCTTACCCAGAGTCCCCGTAAACCAAAGCACCTAAAATTAAAGAAATCAAAGAATGAACTAGATAAGAGGCCACTCAATTAACTCAGCAGTCTTTTTGTTAATCTGTAACTGAATCCCTATAATCTACATTTGATGTATTTCTCCATAGGCCACAAGTGCCGGCAGCTCCTCGGATACTTCTCTGTTTAGCTAGTATGTAATCTAGAACATTCTATTTCAAAAGAGAATTTAAAGTCTGTTGTGTAACCACAGGCTTTACAGTAGAGTCTGCAATAGAGTCTATAATGAGGGATACATTTCTAATCATTGCTTTTTTTTTTTTTTTTTTTACTCCAAACCATGAAAAAAAAGGACCTAACAAATGATGCCTCTCTAGAAGAGTGAAGGCCCCCTGGCAATGTTCTCTTTAACCATGATGTGGGGTAGGAGGAGTGAATCAATGTTCTGTTTCTAATTATATTACAATGTAGATACCATTAACGTTTCTCACCTACATTGGATCTTCATCTTTCGTCTGTCAAGATATAAGGTTATCTACATATAAGGCTGGCTGCAAAATTATTTGCAAATAAATGTATACCCCATATGTGTACAAAACAGCCCCTCTTTTCACTTCTATTGTTCATAGAGGCATAAGCAAGGGAAAAAATATTCAAGGATAAGAGTCTAATGATAGTAGAAGTTTTGATCCATGATTTTGGGAAAAGCTGTTCATATCAATAATGTCTTCTTCTGGGGAGAAAATTCCCTGGTTAGCTTCACCTGAAGGGTTCCCGTGAGTGTACAGTTCGAAGAGCATGGGGGACTCCTTCTCAGTTGTAAGATTATGAACCCAAAGTTCAAGGTCCTGAAGTTTTTGCTGGAGTGTACATGGCAAGGACAGTATCTCTGTTGTTCTCAGACGATTCAGTCTTCAGGTTCTAGATTGTGAAGGGGTAGATTGTCCTCAGTCAGGAAATCATTAAAAGCTTTTTTTTTTTTCTACCTGATTAAAATACACAGAAATAGAAAATACAATCCTAGAATTCCTATAAACCACAAAAGACTCCAAATAGCCAAATCAATCTTAATCAAAAAGAACAAAGCATGAGGCATCACACTACCTTATTTTTAAAATCTGCTACAAAGTTGTAGTCATCAAAATAGCATGGTACTGGCATGAAATCAGGCACCTTGGCCAACAAAACAGAATAGATAGCCCAGAAATAAAATCCTGCAAATATGGTCAGCTAACTTTTTATAAAGGCATCAAGAATATACAACAGGGAAAGGATAAACTTTTTAATAAATGATTGTTGAGGAAACTAGAAATCCACATGCAAAAATAAAATAAGATTAGATGCTTCTCTTACACTATATACAAATATCAACCCAAAATGGATTAAAGAATTAAACATAAAATCTAAAACCTTAAAACTCCTAGAAGAAAACATAGAAGAAAAACTCCTTGACATTGTCTTTGGCAATATTTTGAATACCAAAGTAAAATATCAGACAACACAAACAAAAATAAGTAAGTGGGAAAACATCAAACTAAAAAGTTTCTGCATAGCAAAAGTGGCAATTAACAAAATGAAAATGTTACCTACAGAAAAAAAGAAAATATTTGTAAGTCATGATTCCAATAAGGAGTTAATAAGGAACTTACACAACTCAAGAGCAGGAAAACAAACTGATTATAAATGGGCAAAGGACCTAAATAGACATTTCTCAAAAGAAGACATACAGGCTGGGCATGATGGCTCATGTCTGTAATCCCAGCACTTCGGGAGGTTGAGGCAGGCAGATCCCTTGAGGCCAGGAGTTTGAGACCAGCCTTGCCAACATGGTAAAACCCAATCTCTACTAAAAATACAAAAATTAGCCAGGTATGGTGGTGCAAACCTGTTATCCCAGCTACTAGGGAGGCTGTACTAGGGAGGGGAACCTCTACCACAAGGAAGAGGTTGCAGTGAGCTGAGATCATGCCACTGCACTCTAGCTGGGTGACAGCATGAGATTCTGTCTCAGGATTAAAAAAAAAAAAAAAAAGAAGACATACAAATGGCCAGCAGGCATATGTAAAGATGCTCAATATCATTAATCATCATGAGAATGCAAATGCAAAAATACACAATGAGTTATCACCTCACACTTATTAAGATGGCTATCATCAAAAAGATAAAAGATCCCTGTTGGTAAGGATATGGAAAAAAGGAAACATTTGTAATAACATACTGTTGGTGGGAATGTAAATTGGTATAGCCATTATTTTAAAAAAGTATACTAATTATCAGGGCAATGCAAATCAAAACCACAATGTGATACCACGTTACTCCTGCAAGAGTGGCCATAATAAAAAAATAATAGATGTTGGCATGGATGTGGTGAAAAGGGAACACTTTTACATTGCTGGCGGGGATGTAAACTAGTACAAGCACTCTGGAAAACAGTGTGGAGATTCCTTAAAGAACTAAAAGTAGACTTAACATTTGATCCAGCCATTCCACTACTAGGTGGAAAAGAAATCATTATACAAAAAAGGTACTGGCGCATGCATGTTTATAGCAGCACAATTTGCAGTTGCAAAAATATGGAACCAGCCCAAATGCCCATCAATGAGTAGATAAAGAAAATGCCACACACACACACACACCCCTACACACACCCACCCACCATGGAATACTACTCAGCCATGAAAAGGAATAAAATAATGACATTTGCAGCAGCCTGGACTGAATTGGAGATCATTATTCTAAATGAAGTAACTCAGGGATGGAAAACCAAACATCCTATGTTCTCACTCATAAGTGGGAGCTAAGCTATAAGGACACAAAGGCATAAGAATGATACGATGGACTTTGGGGATTTAGGAGAAACAGTGGGAAGGGGTATGAGAGCTAAAAGACTATACACTGGGTACAGCATACACTGCTCAGGTGATGGGTGCACGAAAGTCTCAGAAATCACCACTGAAGAACTTATCCATGTAACTGTTACAGGTAGTCAGGCATGAGCAGGGCAAAAGAGGGCTCCCTACCCCACCACCTACCAGGAATGTCAGGTGATTGGGTGATAGTTTGACAGTCATCACATTGCCTCTCTATAAGTGATAATTCTGGCAGCCAGTACCAGGAAGAGAGAAAAAAACCTACTTTGTTCCCCAAAAGCTATTGAAATTAAAAATAAAAAAAAAATAACAGTACGGAAGTTTTCAAAAAATTAAAATAGAAGTACCATATGATCCAGCAATCTCACTTCTGGGTATATATTCCAAAAAAAATTAAAGTCAGGATCTAGAGGAAATATCTGCACTCCCATGTTTATTGCAACATTATTCACAATGGCCAAGATAGGAGAACAATCTAAGTGCTTATCTGTCGACAGATGGGTGGATAAAGAAAATGTGCTTTGCATATACTTTAAAATTTTTTAAGTAGATTTTTAAAAAAGAAATATGGAATGTTTCACTAATTAGAGTGTCATTCTTGCTCAGGAGCCATGCTAATCTTCTCTGTATTGTTCTAGTTTTAGTACATGTGCTGCCGAAGTAAGCACTAGATATGTGTGTGTACATGTGTGTGTATACACATACAATGAAAGCACATAATTTTCAGCCTTAAAAAGAAGTTTCACTATTTGCAAACTTAGCATGAACCTTGAAGACATTATGCTGAGTGAAAATACGCCAGAAACACGAAGACAAATACTGCAAGATTTCACTTTTATGTAGAATCTAAAAACCAAAATGCTAAGCTCATAGTAACAGAGAGTAGAGTGATAGTTACCATGGGCTGGGCTTCAGGAAAAGGGAAGATATTGGTAAAATATTGCAATCCTTTAATTATAAGACGAATAAGTACTAGAGACTTAATGAACAGCATGGTGACTGCCATTAATAATAATGTATTGGTTATGTGAAATTTGCTGAGAGTAGGCCTCAAGTGTTATCACTAAACACACACACACACACACACATACACACACACAAATGAATGTTATATCAGGATTAATTGAGGTTCTTTAAGAATGACTCTTCCTTTACTCAGGGACAAATATCTTCCAGCACATTGTCCAACAATCTGTTCATCTTAAAACAAAAGCCTAAAACCTTCAATAATCTATTCAAACAAATTTGAGCAAAATGAGAAAAACTAAGGATTTCACAGTTCCTATATAAAACTATTAATAATCTGTCAATACTTTGAGGCATTGGTGCTGTATTAGTCTATTCTCAGGCTGCAAATAAAGACATACCTGAGACTGGGTAATTTATAAAGGAAAGAGGTTTAATTGACTCACAATTCAACATGGCTGGGGAGGTCTCAGGAAACTTAAATCATGGTAGAAGGGGAAACAAACACGTTCTTCTTTACATGGTGGCAGCAAGGAGAAGTGCCAAGCAAAGAGGGGAAAGCCCCTTATAAAACCCTCGGATCAGCCGGGTGCAGTGGCTCAAGCCTGTAATCCCAGCACTTTAAGAGGCCGAGACGGGCGGATCATGAGGTCAGGAAATTGAGACCATCCTGGCTAACACGGTGAAACTCCATCTCTACTAAAAAATACAAAAAACTAGCCGGGCAAGGTGGTGGGCGTCTGTAGTCCCAGCTACTCGGGAGGCTGAGGCAGGAGAATGGCCTGAACCCGGGAGGCGGAGCTTGCAGTGAGCTGAGATCTGGCCACTGCACTCCAGCCTGGGCGACAGAGTGAGACTCCGTCTCAAAAAAAAAAAAAAAAAAAAATTCGGATCTCATAAGAACACACTTACTATCACAAGAACAGCATGAGGGTAACCACCCCCATAATTCAATTACCTCCCACGAGGTCCCTCCTAGGACATGTGGGGATTATGGGAACTACAATTCAAGATGACATTTAGATGGCACAGCCAATCAGCTGTCAAATGTGGTTCACGCTGGACACAATTTAACAGAATGAATGAAGGCTGACTCATAGCCCACTCGAAAAGTAACATTTAAGAATTATAAATTGAGTAAGCATCTCCCATTATACTAACAAATACAAAATGTAGAGGAGTTGTGGAATGAAGAAGGATGAGCTGTTGTTTTGTTTTGATTTGTTTTAATTGTTTGGGTGTTTGGTGTAATAGTTGTTTGCTGTATAACAAATTAGCACAAATCTCAATGACTTTAAAACTATAAAAAAAAAAAAAAGTCAACCACTGTTAACTTCCACAGTCATCTCTACATTTTCTAGGAAAAAAAAAAAAAAAAAATCTTGATGCTAGAGATTTTCCTTATTGAATTTCTGACTTACTTGTAAAATACCTCCCAAAACAAAACCTGGCCGAGGGGGAAAAGTAGCCAGAGTAACCCAGCTTCTCCATTCCAAGGCTGTAGATCTTGGCTCCTGCAGAAGCAAACCAGGAGATTGTGGGAGGGGAGTAAATCTGACAGATGGGCTGATCATTGAGTCTGGTGGATTTACATAAGGAACATCTCTTACAGTTTCAGAAGCCCTTGTCCCTGCTGAGATTACTCTAGCCCTCAGAACCTGCATTCTGATCGTTGATGGTAGTGCGATGCTGTACTTGTCCAAACTTTTCTTTCATCTGGATAGGAGGGAGCCATGTTAAATCAGGAATTCTCATTTCAAATCCCTGCCAGGAGATGGAGTTTTTCCTTGCGTCTGTTCAGGCATGGTAGGTATCTCTGCCTAAGCCCATATGATTCTTCTAAAATCAGGTCAAAGCCTTGCATGTGCCCCTGAGCTGCGGGATCCTGAGTCTGCAATATCAGCCCCGATTTCCTCTGGGCCTGGACTTAGCACAGGGACTGGTACTGATTTGTCTGTTTACAACAGACCTTCCTGCCTCTTGCCTTTGTTCTGAGGACAAAGCCAGTGAAAACACCTCCTTATCTTTGCTTCTTTTTTTCCTTTTGGAAAGGAACCTGGGTGTACTGTGGCAGGACTAACGGGATCTTGCTTCCAGTTGTCTCAGGCCATTCACTGAACTAGGCACAGTGACCCTTCCCTCTGATGTGGCTATTCTACAGTCCTTTCTGCCCACGGATATGCTTTGCTGCCTTGAGATACCTAGCATCCTCTTTGTCAGCTATTAAAACTACAAGCCAGCTGGGCGTGGTGGATCATGCCTGTAATCCCAGCACTTTGGGAGGCTGAGGCGGGCGGATCACGAGATCAGGAGATCGAGACCATCCTGGCTAACACGGTGAAATCCCGTTTTTACTTTAAAAAAAAATACAAAAAATTAGCCGGGCATGGTGGCGGGCGCCTATAGCCCCAGCTACTCGGGAGGCTGAGGCAAGAGAATGGTGTGAACCTGGGGGGCGGAGCTTGCAGTGAGCCGAGATCACGCCACTGCACTCCAGTCAGGGCAACAGAGCAAGACTCCGTCTCAAAAAAAAAAAAAAAAAAACAAAACACCTACAAGCCTTTTCTAGCTTTGCCTTGTAGCCTGAAGCTTACGCTGCTCCTACTGGCACAGCCTATTCTTTCTGGCTTTCCTATCAGCACCTGACACCCAGGAAGCTTCCACAGCCCAGGTAAACTTACTCTGGGGATGAGACTCGGAGACTAGCAGCCAAGCATTCTAGGGCTAGAAGCAATGTAATGGGTAGGCCTGCAGCTGGGGCTTGTGCTGGGGCTCTGTGTCCAAATGAAGAATTATGCCATCAAGAGGCTGTTTTTTAAAGCATGAGTGTCCTGTATCTAGCTCAATCAGCATGCGAGTGGTGTGTGGCATTGCATTCTTTGCTCACTGAAGTCCCTAGACCACACACAAGACCTTATTGTGATTTTCCAGGTTGCTAATTATTAAGGAGAAGTTGAGTGTTTGTCCTTAAAATTTTCCAAGGATACTTTGACTATAGTAGGAACACCTAAAGCCATTTCTATCAACTCCTTGATAGGCAAGCTGAAGTTGAAGATGTCTCCCTTCGTTGATGAGGCTGAAATGGACAAGCCAAAGCACTCAGTGAGATGGATGACAAAGAGGAGGCCAGCCAGGAAAGGTGATTTTTGGCGAACCTCAGTGGAATTGAAATAGATTACAGTGAAATAGATAAATGGATATATAACAATAACTATGAATAAATGCCTACTTATTTTTAAAAGGATAATATAATTTCTACTGTTTTAATCTTTGAATAATGCAAAAATATTTTAATGGTTTGCTGGAAGGGATTATCAACTGATTCTCCGTCATCAGTCCTTTTATCAACAGGGCACAGAATCTTACTCATCTCACAGACCATCCATGGGGGTGTGGCAGAAGGCTCCAAAGTAAAATCTCACACACAGTGATCTACTGGTTAGGGATGATAGTATTTAGGAAATTCAGTATTCCTGTAGGATAAGAGAGTGTGTATGCAGTTTTTCCACTGATCCCCTTCTTTTATGAGGTGGCTCTGGGCCATATTCTTTCTGTTAGGGCTGATATGGAGAACGACGACGGATCTTTGGAAGGCTCTGATTGAACGTTAGAGTTCAAGGTTTGACCTCAAGAAGCAGCGTCCTATTAGATGGAGCATACTGGTACCTGCAGGAATAAGATAACAGTAGCACCTCCCTATTCCCTCACTGTGACAATGAACAGAGTCTCAAGACGTTGTCAGATATTTTCTGGGGAGCAAAATCACACTGTTTTGGCAATAGATCAGAAGTAACCAGGAGATGGCGGAGGAAGGGATTGAGGAATTTTTGCTTAATGTGTGCAGAGTTTCTGTTGGCGGTGATAAAAATCTTTGGAAACAGATAGTGGTGACGGTTGCACAACATTCTGAATATAATTAATGCCACTGAAAAATTGTGATAATGGGAAATTTTATGCTACATGTATATTTATGACAAAATATAAGGGCAGACAAATATGTTTGTGGTTGAGATGTAAAAATATTGAAGTGTTTCAGAACCATTCAGATACAGACACCTGCTTCCCTACAGTTTGTCTAGAAGATCCAATTTTTATTAAAGAAAAATTGTTGCTTTTCTAAAGATACCTTAGGAGTGACAATGAGAGTGATTAGTGAATAGTGTATCTCTGCACAAACATTTTACAAATCATATCTTTGTGTTTGTTTTCTCTTGACTTGTTTAGCACTGCTGTATCTCTGAGGGCTATTCTCTGTCCTCCTTCCATACCTCACCTCCCTGACTGCCACCTCCTCTCTCCCTCAGATCCCTGTCCTTATTTAACAGTTTAGACTCTTCTCACTTTATCATAGAAAGCAATTTGGGTTTCCCCATTTCCCATCTTGATGTGCACGCAGTTCCATTATTGGGAGGTGAAAATATCCTCTGTTCAACATAATTGAACCTGTTTGGGCAGCATTTGGAGTTATATATCACAAAACAAAAATAAAAACAAAAACACACAAAACACCCAATGAAACTGGAGAAAACAAAAAAAAATGAAACAAAAAAATATTTTAATCACTCCAAAGGTATTTCCATTAATGAAGAGTGTCCTGATTTTCTTCATCTATTTTTGAACTTGTTATTAAAATTGTATTGGCCTTTCATCAGTTTTAAAAACAGGAAGATTATATTGTTGATAGTATATGTTTATACACACATACACACATACATATTTGTGTGTATTATATCACCATATTAGATAGGCATACAACAGTTATTCTAACAGGTTCTTTATAAAGAATATAAAATGTTGAAATTAAGCATTCTATGATTTTTTATTTTCACCCATTCTAGTGCTCATTCTAATGGATTAGCCTTGGCTCATGAGATCTAATTCTCACCTATCCAAATGGTGAACCTTTATCAAAATGACACCTTCTTTCTTTTCTTGCTTTCTCCTGCATCGAGAGCTTCTGCATCATCTTCCTTCCCTACAGAATTTACATGTCAAGCCACATCCTTCTTTTGGTTCTCCTTGGACTTTAGGAGAATTATCTGTTTTAAAAATCCATCCACAAACCTGATCATCTCTTGTGCTTAAATATAACAATTCAGAACACCAGTGATAAAAAAAAAAAAACAATTATTTATTGAAAGTGCCAGGGCAGCAACACACTTATAAAATCTAAGGTACTCAAAAAAATAGTTATAAAATCAGAATAATGAAAATATAGAACACAGTTTTAATCAAAAGTAAAACTTTAACCTGATTGTTGAAAATAGAGCTTATTGTGAAAGCTTGTTCCTTACCATCCATAGTAAGAGGTCAAGTTAAATTTCTGCAATTAATAAATCATGAAATAATGAGATACAAATAGTATTTTAAGGTGTGGAAGTTAATAATGAATGGAAAAGCTAAAAGTTGAAATAGTTTGGTTACCTCTGAGAAGCATGAGTTGAGAAATAAGTGGTGATGAGACACTGTTTTTAATGCTTTACTTTTTATTTTTATCAGTTTAATAGAAATATTTGATTCTAAAACCGTTTATATATTATTCTGAAAATCTGAAAATTAAATTTAAAAGTACGGTGGGCTTCATCAGTGTTTAATGGAGTTTTTATTGTAAATTTTTTTCAAAAATAAGTTTGACTACAACATAATCAAGTTTTTTAAAGTTCTACTGACTGTTCAAATCAAATTTACAAAGGGTAGATATTCTGATACAATCCCTTACTGTAAAACATGCAAATACTATTTTAGTTAGAAGGAATGCATTTTTAAAACTATTGTTGAGCTCTCACAAAAATAAAGCAAGTCTTCAATGAACAACAGCAACCACCACAACAAAAATTTTCAACAAACCTAAAGCAAAACAAAAATGGTACTAAAAACCTAGCAACTTGAACTCGAATGGAAAAGGGCACACCAAAGCCAGAGCTGCTCTGGAAGTGTTCTGAACCCTTAGTCCTAATAGTTCCCTGGATAGCAATCCCACTAAGGAGTAGGATTTCAACTTAGCAAACTGGAGAAACTAAGTGAGACCTCTCCACATTAAGTGAGGAATCCAAACTAAGTCTATCTTCAATACTCAAGCAATAGAGACAGAAGAATGTATTGGCAGCAGCCAACCATTAGGCAAGAAAAACTACATAATTAATCCATTTACTGGTTTAAGCAAATGTTAATACTCAGCCCCACAGATGCCTTAAAAAAATGCTTGCTAGTTCAGTACACTTATTTATACCTACAGGTATAAATAAGGAAGACAAATATAGCATCAGTAGTTTGTTTATATAGGTTGTACATCTTTGAAGAAATATAGCATCATTTACATGACAAATGAGAAAGTATATTGACTTATCTTTAAGGCGATCCTAGTTCTCATAGTGTACAATTTATTTTTGTTTTACGGAGGGTATGGTGTGCCCTATTAATACCAATAAATTCCCTTGAAATTAGAGAGGCTGATTGGTTTTTGGTGATTTCATGTGCCTTTCCCCTGTAGAAAGAGACCACTGGGGATTAGAATGAGTGCCACTTTATTACATTTCTATCTCCTTTGTATCCTTTGATTCAATAAATATGATCTCTTTTTCTATTTCCATTGTATCACTATAACCTTATATTTTGAAGAATATTTTGTTTAAATAGAATTCCTCCTTACTCAGTGTATAACACACTTTTCTTTCTTTTTCACCAAAGTCACTTTCATACCTGTAACACTTGATTGAAATTCTATGTATTTCAGGTGAACCTTTTCCTACAATTCATTTTTATTTACTTTTTTTAGTCTCATAGACTTGCTTGTGAGAAATAAAAGGAAGAGAAAATACACTTATAGCTATTAAATGACTGAACATGTTCACATGTTATGTAGACTTCATGATAAAATTATTAGATAAAAGATACTATCCTCATTAAAATTAGAAAGTTCTTGTTCACTTGTTTAGCACAATACTTACATAAGAAATAATTATTGTTATTATACAGAGTTACAATGTGATGCCCTTACGTATAGTTACACTCTTACATTTATTACAGCAGTGTGCTATGCTAAAGATACACAGCTGAATCATAAGAGAAAAAGACATGTGGAAGAGTCCATTTAAGGTCTCATGTTTTCTTCCTCCCATGAGCAGTCACAGACAGCACACACTTCAACCAGCAATAAAAATGTAGCAACAGCTGTGGGATTTTTCTGCCCAAGGAAGCCCATTAGAGACTCGTTGACCAAGGCTTTTATTGGGGTCTGCTCATGTAGGTATTATCTGCCTAGCATGTACCAAAGTTCTAGACTCCCAGAAATAAAGCACATTTTAACCATAAACCACACTGTACAAATAGTTTAGGCACAGTAAGCCACTCTTATTAGTTAGGGTACGTTTTATACCAATGTATGAAACTGTTTACCATCCAAGTTCCCAGATGCCACCCAAGGGTTAACCTTGCAAGCTGACATTTCTAAACATAGCAGTCTTAGGCTTGCTTTATGAACTTTTCTGCACAGACTTCAATTTCTATCTAGATCTTTTTGGCCAAAAATCCTTAGGATTCTCTGAATGTCTCATGTGCTTAACCTGTACAGGATAGTATTGTGACATTATGCATGTGGCTTCCAATTCTACCACTTTGAGTAGCTATACAGTATATAACAATCTCCCGTTAGCACCTGAGAAAGGTTAGAAAAAAAGCAGAAAACTATAAATATCACAAAGTAATGATGTAAAAATACCCATTACCCTAAAATCTTTACTTTATTTATTTTATTATATTTTTTGAGACAGAGTCTCGCTCTGTCACCAGGCTGGAATGCAGTGGCGTGATTTTGGCTCACAGCAACCTCCACTTCCCGGGTTCAAGTGCTTCTCCTGTCTCAGCCTCCCAAGTAGCTGGGACTACAGGTGCGCACCACCATGCCCAGCTAATTTTTCTATTTTTAGTAGAGACAGAGTTTCTCCATGTTGGCCAGGATAGTCTCGATCTCTTGACCTCACGAACTGCCTGCCTCTGCCTCCCAAAGTGCTGGGATTACAGACGTGAGCCACTGTGCCTGGTCCAGCCTAAAATCTTAAGCTTAAACCTCTTAAATGAGTATAGGTGAAATAAGATTTTTCAGACTGAAGTAGTTTACAACACTAGAGTTGAATTTAGGAACATGAATCAAGAAAAAGAGTGATATGAAAAAGAAAAAACATAAAAACAACTAGGTAGAGTTATTTGCAAACATGGTCATTCTGAATAAATGCTAAACATAAGGTAAATTAAAATAGCAACAAAACTTTAAATGAGTAAAATACCTTACAAAATTAATGTAGAAACTGAAAAATGATTAAAACACTCTAGAGCCATTTCATTTCCAGGTATAAAAATCAAGAAATTGAATTTCTTCTTTGTAGAGTTATTTAATTTTAAAAATGACTTTATAGTGTTCACTACATTAATAAAAATAGAAACAGTGTTTCCAAACCAGAAGCACAAAATGGAGAATGAGGAAAGTTTCACCAAATCAAAAGATAGATAAAAAATTGAGAATGTTCAAAAAAAAAGGGAGATAAGCCCTGAAACAAGATAAATATTAAATTTAAAACATTGTAATATACGAATAAAACATTCAAAGCAAATGTCACAAACTAAATTTAATCGAAAAACATAAAATATAATTACAATGTATTAAAAATATAATAATA
Organism: Colobus angolensis palliatus; assembly: GCF_000951035.1. Taxonomy (NCBI): domain Eukaryota; kingdom Metazoa; phylum Chordata; class Mammalia; order Primates; family Cercopithecidae; genus Colobus; species Colobus angolensis. The sequence goes on from NW_012116411.1 coordinate 2,261,644, forward strand.
ATATATCAATATACTGCATGAGGTAGACCTCTACCAGTTGCTTTTGGAGGTAAACTAAACTAACAATAAAATAATGTTGATAATAATTATTTTGTATTGGCTCACAAAACTGCTCTATTTAGAAGGTAACACTAATTAAGAGACTGAAAGAAAGTAACTAAGGTCTAGTGTCTTTAGCCTCAGTCTTTCCTTTCTACATATTTTTGCTTCTTTGCATGTTGACCTCATTGTGTCCTAATGAAAATTGCTTTATTCATTCAACCATGAAATATAGCAGTTACACCTTATGTTATTCATAAACTTTGTGGAAAAAAATGTTTATTTCTCACCAAAAAGTCATGTGCTCCCCCAACATCCTCAGCCCTCTAGTTGCAGTGGGGCCATATGACTATTTCTGGCCAATGAACTGTGAGGAGAAATAATTACAGTTGAAAGCAGGGAGAATTCAGCACACATCCCTCTAACTTTCATTTTCCTTGTTGTGGGAAGCATGGTAGCTTCATGTTGATGAAGGAAAGCTATGTAGATTGCTGAGTGATCACATAAAAAATATTCTCTAGAGAATATCTCACTTTTTTCAACCTATAGCTTGAGCAAAAAGTAAAATTTTTTCGTGTTACATCTATAATGCTTTGTGTGTGCATATTGATTGCCAATGTACAATCTAAACTTATTTCTCTAAATGAACTGTCTTTCCTGATGGTTCTAGTTAACAAGGCACAATGAAGACACACACTATTTTAGCTTGAATAATGTGTTAACCTAGAACAAATCATTGTAGCCAGAGACATGTGGTACTCTGATAGGCCAGATATTTGATATGTGTCCACTCTTGTGAAAATAGAGGTAATCTCTAAATAAAGCCTGAAATGCAGTTCTCCCAGGAGAGAAAGGTCTTGTTATTAGATGGAAAATTAGTAATGGTTGATAATAATAGCAAATGACTACTTTATTTCCCCTAAAATGTTTTTCTCACAGTTATGGGATGAATTGTGTTCCCTAAAAATTCGTATTAAATCTCTAATCTCCAGTACCTCAGAATGTGGTCTATATATTTGGAAATAGGGCCTAAAAAGGGTAATTAAGTGAAAATGAGGCTGATTAGAGTGGGCCCTAATCCAATCTAAGGACAGCTGTCCTTATAGGAAAAGAAAATTTGAACACACAAAGACATACAGGGATTTGCTTACACAGATGAAAAGTCATGTGAAGACACAGTGAAAAGGCAGCCACCTACAAGCAAAGAAAAGAGAATTAAGGAGAAACCAAACCCACTGACACCTTGATCTTGGATTTTCAGCCTCCAGAACTGCGAGAAAATAAAACTATGTTATTTAAGCCATGGTATTTCATTATGGCAGCCCTAAGAAACTACTACACTAATACATAAAAATATCAAAATCTCTACTAGTTCTCAAAATACTGCTCAAAACACACTGCCTTCGTCAAAGTAGGCAACTCACGTATCATCCGCTTATTGCAGCACTTCCAAGTTAAGGAACTCTAGTTGATGGACATTTCTCCTAATTAGTTTGAAGGGCTATCCCTGAGAATGCAATAGCTTATAGCTGAATGTTAAAAATTTACAGGGAAATTCTAGGAATCAAGAATCAGTATTAAGAAATACTATAGCTTTGAAAAGCAGAAAGCAAAATACCTTTAGCACACATAAATAAACTGGCCTACATTCAGTAGCTATGGGAATCTTTCACATATTTCCTTCTTTGAAGGGTCAAATAGGCAGAAGGAGTACTGCTGGAGAATGTTTAGAATGTTAAGACATATATATTAAATTATGAACATTTCCAATATAATGTATTCCAGACACTGATCACACATTAAAATAGAGCTTGCTAACTAATACTTATGAGTTACAGATGTGTTCAAATATTGATTCCCTGAGCTCTCTAGGCAGGTAGGTGAACACTATCATCTCTGTTAATCTTGGTGTAGCATATAATCATTGCAATTTACTCTGTATGTCACAATGTAAAAATTATTGGTAAGCAATACACAGAGAGCCTCAATAAATTTCAAAAGAGTAATTGTTTAGGTTGTATTGTCTAACTGTAGTATTATAGAAATTAAAATGGCCATCTTTTTTCAATCCTGAACTCTACAAATTTTTGTATTTTAGATTTTCTAAAATTAAGGTGAATCTTAAACTTGTAGCTGCCACACAGGCACAAGTCATGAGATAATGATCAATTCCTATACATCTGTGAACTATACAGGGTTTTAAAATAACTCTTAGCATAGTCATCTATTCAATTTAAATATTTCTAATAGTAATATATTAATAATGAAATGCTAAAATGTGACTCTATCTCTGTTTCAGTTGTGCCTCCAAGAAAAAATGTACCAGCTTCTCTCAGAATTTCAAAGTGACGCTGATGGTCAATAAAGCAGGGCATGATCATGGAGGTTCTGAACACTACTGTGGAGATCCTTAACTAACCACAGATATCTGGCTTATGAAATTGATGGAGAAGATGAGATGGAAATTTTAAAGAACTTTCAGACTGCATAGAATTCCCATGGTCTAAAATGAGGAATGTATTTCTTCTACCTCAGGAGGGGAAAAACGATGTTAAAAAAATCACACTCAGAATTTCACATGCTGACTCTGCGCCTTCGGGTAGAGGTAAGATCTTAAGGAACTGATTTCTCATTTGAGTCTGAGAATGAATAATCCTGGAATTGACTTAGATGGTGCCCATTAGAATTTCTTGGAGGGATGAAGCTGCCTCAGCAGAAAGAAGCTAGAGGTGAACTGCCAATGCATAGATGGCAAGAAAACTGCTTGAGCTACCAATTGGAGGAGATACATTTACTTAATAGTAAGAGGAAGAGAAAGAGGTTGATAAAGAAAGCATCAGCCAACATAAACTTTCAACATCTGCCAAACCTAAAGAAGTCAATGCTTGAACACCCCAACAAAACCATGAGGTAAGATCTTATAATATTTGTGATAGTGAATTAACAATACATGCATGTGAATTTAAACCCAAATTTTGACACCTAATTTTTACTTTAAAATGCCTTTTGAAATATTCTAGTAATACAGCGCTGAAATTTAAAAAGTATATTTTTTATAAAATGCCTGTTAGCTGCCATGATTTAAGGAAGTCTGATGTTTATGTGATAAGATGCATAACTTTGATGGCCAAAGGATCCAAAAGATTCTTTAATCAGAGAATGTAAAGAAAAATTACATTCAAACATGGGGTGTGAATCACATTTATTATAATTATTTCCCTCCAAAAGAACCATAATTAAATTGATGGTTCATCTTAAAATTATTGACATTTGAGAATTGAGAAAACATTGATAAAAATTGAAAAAAAAAGTATACCACTTGCAAATTACTTTCCCCTTAGACAGCAAAAGTACCCATACAGATTATTAGAAAGCAGTAATGATGAATGACAATAATTAATATCAAATCAGAAAGGTTGCAGCTATAGGTGGCACTGTAAGAAAAAACAAGAACAATTTCAGCATATCATTTAAGGAATAAGGAAGGGGACAATAAAATAAGCAAAAGGTACTTTGGGGGAACACTCAATAAAGATAAAGGCAGAAATTGAAAAAAAACAAAAAAGAACTGTCAATTAGATAAAATTACCTAAAAACATAACATAATATAAACAATTTTATGTGAATGAACATTAACATATTTAATTTTCTTTTCAGGAAAAGAAATTGATTACCAAACCAGCCTCATAAGTCAAAAAACAAAACTGATAATGAAGCACCATGAGATACATAAAGAAAAAAGGTAAAGCTTTATTTTCTATTTTAAAAAATCTGCACATTGGAGAGACACAGCCTTCAGAGTCACAGAAAGTGTGTTCTCTGAAGAACAAAGGGAAGGTTTGGCTGAAATAGGTCGTTCTCAATCAGGTCAGTTTATGTAGATAAAGAATTCAACCTTATTTCATTCTGATTGGTAGAAACAGTCAAGCCTTGATTGCGTGGTTTCCAAGTGAAAAACTAGAAATCTCTGACAAATGTTTCTCTGTTAGATGTTTCTTTCCTTCTGTCATCGAGGGGAGATGGGTTCCAGGTGCCGTACAGTTTGTCTTAGCACTGACAACAGAAATGGTTCGGCTTGATTGTAGAAAGAGAGGTCCTGTTACGACATCTTTCCAGGAACACGAGAGTATATGACCACTCCTTTACCCAGCTATGGCAACCAGGTTCTGTTTTAACTCTGAGCATTTCAGTTAGCCACGGGGAGTCCATTTTGTCCCCTGGCCAGGGTAAGCTTTCCTCCTTTTTAGTGGAAACCTGTCATAGGTAGCGTTGATGATCAGCTTGTGTTTTTGTTCCATACTCTTGCCAGAATGATCTGGCTACCTGCACTGGGTCCACCTATTCCCTTGCTGGGACTCATGTGGCTGAGAGATTTGTGGCCAATTTGAACAACTTGGTCAAGTTAAGGTGAGAAGATGGGCAGACACCTACTAGATTTAATTCAGTGTATCTTTCTTACTGCTATTCAGTGGCATCTGGTAAGTCTATAGATAAGACCTGGAAGTATGCAGTCAAATTGATGTTGGCAGATAAAACAATTTTAAAGAGGAGCTAGGTTTAAAGAGGAGCTAGGCTTAATATGAAAAGGATTTAAGAAAATAACTGTGGTCAAGAAAACTTTTCAAGTAGCCATGGTTAAAGATGCAATTAGTAAAAATAATTGGTTATTTTTGTGGCATATGACATTAACATAATAACTATGATTATGGTAAATAACGCATATCAAGATAAATTCGAATTTAGGAATAGCATATTAATAATACATTTAGGGTCACGCTCAGTGACTCATGCCTGTAATCCCAGCACTTTGGGAGGCCGAGGTGGGTGGGTCACAAGGTCAGGAGATCGAGACCATCCTGGCCAACATGGTGAAACCCCGTCTCTACTAAAAATATAAAAATTTAGCTGGGCGTGGTGGCACGCACCTGTAGTCCCAGCTACTCAAGAGGCTGAGGCAGGAGAATCGCTTGGACCCGGGAGGTGGAGGTTTCAGTGAGCCGAGATCGCGCTACTGTACCCCAGCCTGGTGACAGAGCAAGATTCTGTTTGAAAAAAGATATATAAAAGATATATATATATATAAATATAACTTGAAGAAAGGTACATATCTGTTTGCTATTTGACTGTTTCCTGTATGATTTAAACACAATGAATAAGCTTAGTATGTCTCTCCTGGATTTTGGGGTATTTCTCTTATGACTAAGTTAATGTCCAAAAGATTTGATTTTGGGATTTAGTTTTGGGAAGCTTGTCAGACATCACAAATTTAAAGGTACAAAACACAAGAAATTACCTTGATGAAACACAAAATGGAATCTGTTTTTGAGTCCAGTTACCTCAAAGGTAAAGAAAAGCTTTTCACAATTTTCTATTAGAGAACAAATTAATGCTTCAAGAAAACCCTTTTGTTTTGACACAGGGGCACACACCCTGACCCTGCATCAATGTGCTTTTGATATTAATGTTCAATTTTTAGAAAAACTTATAAATAATTTTCTTTCCATTTTAGCCAACTTGACCATACACAGAATTTAATTTTTCACAAACCTTCTGCAACTTGCTCAGACCTTGAGTTTTATCTTATACTTTTGTGTTGTTGTTTCTGTGGGTGTGTTTGGCATTCTACCTTAGGACAAAAATGTACTTTACTTTCCTCTCATCATTTTGACCACACAAAGTTCTCCCTCATATAAAAGAAAAAAAAATGACTCTCTCTTTTTAACTTGGTTTACCAAAAGTGGCTCCTACTTTCCTTAATATGTTGTGTCAAGTGAACTGTTTTTAGTTACTTATATGAACTGCAATTTTTTTAACCGCTATTTGTAGATTAAAACCATTTCATGAATTTTTAGCTTCAACTTTTTATTAACAGTTATAAATATATTTAACTTTTCTATACCATATAAAAATAAGATGTCAAAATAAACTTAATGTTATCTTTAATAATTAGTGTTCCAATATTTAAACTTACTTAAAAATGACTCTGATATTTCATGATTATCTATTAATTTGATATAACATACTTTAAGAATTTAAATTACTAAAAATAATTTTGAAACTATGACATGAGTAATTTTTCTAATTCCGTCTCCAATTGTCCTGGGTCTCATGTACCCACCTGGCACCCACAGATGACAATGAAGGGCAGGTCCAGTCAGCGTCCTGAATTTACATACCAGGCTTAGAGCTTAGGATGGAGGACAGATCTATCATCTACGAAGATGCTACAAGATGCTACAAGATGCTACCTGTAGGACCCAACCCCTCTCAGCATGCTCAGGAAGTAAAGCTGGGTCAGCGATGACTGGACCATATTTGGCTTGACTCTACCTTGCACCTGGTTGTCCAGGCACATCGGACATGTCCCCAGGTCCAACATGGCCACTTGTCTAGGCCCCGGGGAGACAAACTCAGTAGGAGCCTAGCAGCTATCCTTTATAGCTTTAATTCACAGATAATCAAGCAAGTACCAAAGATAGTACAGGAACAACTGTTTTATGACCTTAAAACATCTATCCAAAACAGCCTAAGCTTGTATAACGAGTAAGTCCAGGCAAAAATGCCTGAATTATACTTACTTAATACTGACAATATTGAGAACATTCTAATTTAAAGTAGTTTTATTTACCAAAGATCACTAAAGTCATTTGAGCTTAAAGGCATTTGAGTTAGTTTCTATTTTTCTGATGAAATATTTAAGTGTTTACATTTTCTTTAAGCCAATTAGAGTTCTTTCATATATTTCAATAGTGAAATATCACATACACAAAGCACATATAAATATATAGACATGCAGGTACAAAGAAGCAGATCATATAGCTTTACAAGATTTTTCATTTGCCAGTTTTCATGTAGCTTTTTTTCTCTTTGTATAGCAAGGTAACTCAAAACTTGTATTTCCAAAAACATGATTTCTTAGGTGAAATTTTACATTTCGAAGGTACAGACCTTAGATCCAAACACATTATTTGCTGAGACAATCAAGGAAGAGGTCCAATCAAGACAAGATTGCCAGGAAAACTATCTTAAACAAAGTTAAGGTATTTTATGTAAACATGAAAACAATATATTCTCCATGTTAAAAGTTTCTAGTTCTTTAGGTGCAGGGAGGGAGATGTCCTTGCAAATGGAGATTACTTTTATAGATGAAAATGTTTCTTACCAAGACTTTCCAAACAGCCAGCTAAATTCCAGAAAGTACGGGAGACCAATTTAGTTAGATAGCGGGTCTTTTTTGTTTGTTTGTTT
>NW_012116411.1:2269615-2274539 GCF_000951035.1 Colobus angolensis palliatus
ACAGGCGCCCGCCACCACACCTGGCTGATTTTTATATTTTTAGTAGAAACGGGGTTTCACCATGTTGGCCAGGCTGGCCAAGAGCTCCTGAACTCGTGATCCACCTGCCTTGGCCTCCCAAAGTGCTGGGATTACAGGCACGAGCCATCATGTCTGGCCCTATATTTTATAAATACTTTATCTAGCTTTTTTTAAAAAAACAAAAGTATCTTTTCAAGTGAATCATCTTAACCAACATTATGACAAAACTAAAGATGAACTAGGCATCTCCAAAGATGTATAAAGTAGTCCTAACAAGATCTAGAACCACCCAAAGGGAGTTCAAAGAGAAAAAAGTCTTAGTAGTTTCAAAGGGATGTAACTCACGACTGTCCAGCCATACTGTTTAGGGCCCAGCTGCTGCTTAGCAGAGCACCTATATTTAAAGACCCAAAAACCCCACATGCACCTCAGATGGAAAAGACTGGAAGTCAAAAGTTTCCATTGGAAAGGGAAAAGATCAATAACAAAAGGGTACACCAAAAGGTCAAGAGTCATACAAACAGTTTTAAAAAATGGGTTTGATTGCTTGATCAGAAATCAAACCTGTGCCACAGCCAGGAAAGCACAGAATTTTAGCCAACAGACCACAGGATGGACTGCTATTTTGTCAATCCTTCAGGGCACTCAAAGCAGACAATTGGAGATTTATTTTAATTGCAACTTGATCCAGCTGCCTCTTCATGGAAAGCGAAGAGTATAATTTTCTAGGTTTAGAATAAATGTTTACAGATGTTTCCTGAAGAGAGTTGGAAGAGGCAATCCCAAAAATCCCCTGAAAAACAAATGTACTCCCAGGAATAGACTCACCTTATGAAGGCAGTCCCTTTGAGTGCAACTGAAGAGCAGGTGTCCTCGCAAAACTGAAGTGTGAGCATACCCTAGAAAGCATGAGTGTACCCCAGGGTGTGAGTGTACACAACAAAGTGTGGGTGTACTCCACCAATGGGCAACCTGTGGAACCGGGTGGGAAGAATCACTAAAAAAATAAAGTGCCAGAAACCTCATGCTAAGATCAGAAGATCTTGGGTCCAAGGGGCCTTACCTCTTTTCTCCCCGGTGCAGCCAGGAAGGTAAGTGAGCTCAAGAGGCTCTTGCAGGTGCAAATGCATTGGTCCAGAGAGTGTTGGGAAGAAGCTAGGTTGCCATGTCAAATCTCATCCTCATCACCAAGAAATGTTAAGAAAAAACCATGAGATCTGTGGAGGAAAAAGATAGAGCTTTAGTTTCTATAAAAGCTAATCTGCAGATTGGGAAGAAACATTCCTCAGTACAAGTGAAAGTGTGCTCTCCGAAGAACAAAGGAAAGGTCTGGGTTAAATAAGGAAAGTTCTTGCCTTCATTCCCAACCAGGTGCATTCATGCAAACAAAGAACTCAGATGTACTGGGGAGTTATACCTGATATAAATGATGAATTGATGGGTGCTGACGAGTTGATGGGTGCAGCACACCAACATGGCACAAGTATACATATGTAACAAACCTGCACGCTATGCACATGTACCCTAGAACTTAAAGTATAATAAAAAAAAAAAAAAAAAAGAACTCAAATGTATTCTCCTCTAATTTATCTAAATAGTCAGGCTCTGATAACCTGGTTTCTAAGCCCCAAACCATAAGTCAGTGTAAGATGTTTCTGTCAAAGGTCCTGTGTGTGGGAGTGGAGGTGTTTCTGGCTGTATGTAGTTTATCTTGCTGCAGACAAAAGGAAGTGGTTTGGCTTGACTCTGCAAAAGGAGGTCCTGTAACACTTTTACATCTTTCTGAGAACAGAATACATGAGAGGTCCCTCACCTTGCTATGGCTGCCTACTTCTGTTTGAATTTTGAGCACCCCAGTTAGCCACAGGGAGTCCATTTTGTCTTTTGGCTGAGGACACACTTTAACACAAGTAATCATGGAAGAATTTTAAAGTGTTATTATCTATAGATTATCTAGTAAAGTTATTATCTTAACATTAGGTATAAAACCAATTTGATAATAAATTTTGTTTTTTAGGTCAATTCTGTTTTCTGCCACGATGGAGTAACACTGACCCTTCCCAGCTAAACTACTAAAAGCGAACTAAACAAAATATGTGAAGCAATAATTTGCAGATATTGGACAGGAGGAAATGCAGAAGTGTAACTCGTATGAGAAGAAAACAAACGTGGTGAGTCCCATCATGGTTTTAGCTCACTTCCTGGAGCATTTCCAGGATGGGGTGCAGGCAAAGGAAACCCAAACAGAGCCTGAAAAAAAAAAAAAAGTGTTAAGAATTTGGGTTGGCCAAAATGGCCTCAGTTTGCTGAGCAGAGTACCAGAAATGACAAATCTATAGATCTAACTCGAATGAAGAGAGAGAGAGCGCCCAGGAGAGTTCCCCATTAGTCTCAAGCGAAGTACTGAGCTTGAGTACTTAAGGAAACTTAAGTTCTATGAGGAAACTTGCCAAAATCCAGGAGAAAATAAACCCTAAAAGGCTGTTTTAATGGGTAAAGATAATCATTTTAACAATTATATGTAAGAAACAAATAAACAGCCAGAGGCAGTAGCTCATTCCTGTAATCCTAGCACTTTGGGAGGTCAAGGAATTGGAATTCAGATTGTCTGAGCTCAGGAGTTTGAGACTAGCCTGGGCAACATGGTGAAACCCTGTCTTTAAAATAAAATAAAAATAAAAATAAAAAAAGTTGGCTGAGGCTGGTGGTGTACACCTGTAGTCTGAGCTAGTCTGGCGGCTGAGGCAGGAGAATCGCTTGAGCCCAGGAGGCAGCTAAAAAAATTATTTAAAAAACTAAAACTCACGCCTGTAATCTTAGCACTTTGGGAGGTCAAGGCCTATGGATCACCTGAGGTCTCCAGGAGTTCGAGACCAACCTGACCAACATGGAGAAACCCCATTTCTACTAAAAATTACAAAATTACTCGGGTGTCGTGGCACATGATTGTAATCACAGCTATTTGGGAGGCTGACGCAGGAGAACTGCTTGAACCTGGGAGGCGGAGGTTGCAGTGAGCCAAGATTGTGCCATTGTACTCCAGCCTGAGCAACGAGAGTGAAACTCCATCAAAAAGGAAAAAAAAATCTAAAACAAACTATAAAAAACAATCAACACATTAAACATCAAAATTTTTAAAAACAATTCTCAAAGATAACTATTACAAAAATGATAAGGCAAGTCACAGACTGCGAAAAAATATTTGCTAAACATATATCCAACAAAGGACTTTCATTTAAAAAACAAACTCTTCAACTCAATTATTAGGAAAAAAAAATAAAAGTTTTCAAAAAATCTAACAAATGCTTCAACAAAAGAGGAATAGGAGTAAGCCACACACCTATAAAAAATTATCCAGTAAACGCAAATGAAAACCACAATCAGATGCTACTACAAACATCTCACACACACCCTTGCAAGTGTTTGTTAGCAAGTATCTGGAACAACTGCAATTCTTATACGCTGATGATGGGAATCTAAATCAATACAACCACTTTGTAAAAACAAGTTAGAAGTTAATGTAAAAGTTAAACATACACCTATGCTATAACCCAGTACTCTACTCTTAAGTATTCACTGGAGAGAAATGACAGCATATGCCCACACACCAACTTGCATACATATATTCACAGAAGCTTTATTCATAATAAATAGCCAAAAACTCAACAAACTTCTTTCAGTAGTACAAATTGTAATATATCTATGGAATGAAATACTACTAATCAGCAATGAAAACAATAAAATATGGACAACATGGATAAATCTCAAAATAACTATGTTGTGTTAAAAGTAATTTAAAATGCATAATAATATTTATGTATTTATGTAAAACTTTAGAAAGTGCAAGCTAATCTATAGTAACAGAAAGGAGAGCAAGGGTTGCCTGCAGAGAAGGAGGAAGAGAGAAAGTGAGGGATTGCAAATGAACAAGATGATGTGTGGATGCTATCTTAATTGTGGTGATGATTTCACAAGTGTATATGTGTGTCAAAATGCATTTTGTTTTTGAGACAGGGTCTTGCTCTGTCACCCAGGATGGAATGCAGTGGCACAATCTCGGCTCACTGCAACCTCAACCTTCCCAGCTAAACAGATACCCCTACCTCAGCCTGCCAAGTAGTTGGAACTACAGTTATACTCCACCATGCCAGTATAAATCTTGTACTTTTTGTACAGATGGGGTTTTGCTATGTTTTCCAGGTTCGTTTTGAACTCCTGGGCTCAAGCAATCTGCTGGGATTGCAAGCATGAGTTAACGCACTCAGCCAAAACTCTTCCAAAGAAATATTCTATTATTTCCATATAAATTTTGTAAAAGGATAGACAAATGGACAATTCCACTACCTATTTTGCAAAACAATGTAACTCTATTCCACAACCATGTATCATTATAAAAATATGAGCTCATTTCAGTTGTGAATATAGTTGCAAATATTCCAAAATAAAATACTAGCTCTTAGTTATTAAAAAATAATAAGTGACTTTTTATCAAGCAGAATTTATTTCAGGAATACCAGAATGGTTTAGTAAAGCAGTAGTGTAATAGAAAAAAATGATGCTGAGAGGACATTAGAAAAAATGAAATTTCTCTTAATATTCTTTAAATATTTTCTTAAGGAAAATAAATTCTAATCTCAAACTAACATTCCAACAATCATATAAAACCAGAATTATTAAAGCCATTCACTTTAAAGTGCAGAACAAGATACAAATATATTGTTAGTTCACATGATTCTATAATTTATTAGCACTACAATATCTAACTCTTAAGGAAAAAAGTAAAACTCACTTTTTATGGTGCAGTATACTTTAAAAAAGAAATTAATCCAATTAAAAATCATTTTGTTTTTTTTTCTTAGAAGTAATAAAACAGTTTTATGGCCGGGCGCGGTGGCTCAAGCCT
>NW_012116411.1:2275944-2297327 GCF_000951035.1 Colobus angolensis palliatus
ACTCATGGAAATTATGAGTGTATCTTTCAATAATTCTGGAGCTAATATATGATTTTATATGTGAGTTTAATTTAAAAGAAAGATAAAGGCTATCTTGAAACACAAAATGAGAGACAGAGAAAATTCCTTATACTATACAATTACTACTATTTCTACCTCCTTTCCTTATTTGACATCAATTTTTTACCTAGAAACCAGTGAAGTCTGTTGGGTGAGTCTCTCACATATATCCACATCTTAAAATTCATCAATCCAATAATAGCAGTCAACCTTGTAAAATAGCTCTAGCTTCATCACTCAAATATGTTTCTAATTTGAAACTTCAAGTAGAGAAGAGAAATAATTTATTGCTCTCAGGTCACATAACATGCTTAGCAGCTAATAATAAGATAGCATTACAAAAAAAAAACCTAATCGTTTATTAAAGATAGGTAAAATTGTATATTAGATTTCAGTATAGCTACCACATATTTAGACTGTGTCTATGACAAGATATTAGCACTGAAATGAGTCAGTTGAATTACTTTTTAAGAGTACTAGCAAAGTGCTAAGACCTAGCAAATGAGGTAAAAATGAGGTCGGTGGTGAGGTATCAAAAGACATCAACTCCTATTGAGAAATAAAAACATATGTAATTTCAAGATCAAAGAGGGGGAAAACCCTAGACCTTAGTGGACACACACATCAACAGCTGAACATCAAAAGCAACAGAGGAACAGAGCAGCAGAGGGCAGCGGAGAGTGGTGGGGTGTCATGGCAGAGAAGGAGGGAAGAGGCATCTGAACATAAGCCGAGAACAGTCAGACTCCAGAGGAAGATCACCTTCGCACTCCATTCCCACCTTCCGGCTCCCCATCCATTTCAATGAGAGCCACCTCCACCACTCAATAAAACCTTGCACTCATTCTTGGAGCCCACGAGTGATCCGATTCTTTCAGTATGCTGGGCAAGAGCTCAGGATACAGAAACCAGTCACACTGTCCCTCTGCCCTTGCTATCGATAAGGAAGAGGGTTCACTGAGCTGATTAACACTCACACCATCTGCAGATGGCAGAGCTGAAAGAGCTTTGTAACACTGGGGTTGCAGGCACCCTTCCCTACACATTACCACAAGACTAGAGCCCAGAAGACTGGCCTCTGTACCTGCCCACCTGCTTTTTCCCAGCACGGGTTTGAGTTGCTCGGTGATGGAGCAGGTGAGCCACACCACTGTCACATGACTGAGAGGGAAATCAGGGAATTCTCCTCTTTCAGTATGGACTGAGTTTGAGCCTTCGTAATTGAGGGAAAAACATTATTAAAACTACTTAAAAGCTCCACCTTGAGATCCGGCCACTGCACTCCAGCCCGGGCGACAGAGTGAGACTCTGTCTCAAAAAAAAAAAAAAAAAAAGCTCCACCTTTTGAGACTTTGGGCAGAAATCTCTACCATACCTAAGTGCTCAGGATTCAAAATGTGACAACGATGTTGAATAAACATTTCTGTGTTTATCTCCATGCAATCCAATTAAGTGTCAGGGGAAATTAAGCTTTGAAAACATGGAAAGTGAAAGCAAGAATCATTGATGATAAAGGAGGGTGATGAGGCTTACCTGAATGGCCTTCCAGGTATAAGATTTACAAAAGTAAAGTCTAGAACATGAGAGAAATAATCAGTTCTGGGACGTAGAGTAGCTTGGTGTACCAAGGAACTGAAAGAACCTCCCTCTGCTGGAGCATAAAAAGGACATGAATTCTATGTAATCAAACATAAAAGAGAATTTGTGTAATGAGTCATATTACACAGAACCTCATGGACTGCATTGGGATGGTCAGGCGTGAAGGTCTTTGAGCAAAGGAACTGATTTGATCCAAGTTACTTTTTACCACTATAAAACTTAAATTCAAAGTTCACCACTTTTAAAAGTAAGAAAAGAAACAGGAGGGAAGGAGGAAGGACCAGTCTATTGATGAAGTCTGTATCACAATACAATACAGTCAATTTTCACTCCTTTTCTTTCTCTCTATACAGATATTTTAAAAAACAAAGTTTATGATATGTATGCATATATATATATCATATATAACATTTTTATATACACACATAACATTTCATATAAATATATAAAACATTTCAAACACATACACGTTTGGTTTTTGTTGTTGTTGTTGTCAGAAGGAAACAAATCAACAACTATAATTTATATACCGATGGTGTATGAAAGGTGCCAATACAGCTGGAGGAGAGGAGAAAGTTATATGCAAGGAGAATGGTGGGGTAGTGGTATATGTTGTTACAGAATTCATCAGGTTCAGAGAGTTGTAAGAAATGGTCTAGTACCTTGAAGTAGGCATTGTAGATTGTAGAAAATGTGATCATACTTTGTCAATTTTTTTTTTGAAACCGAAAGGAGGCATTACTCATAATTACACTGGGAAGAAGAATAAATATATTTAAACTAGAATGAAACACCCTAGCTGTATTAGAATGTCTCTTATTGCTTTTAGTAAGTGTGATGGGGATAATTTCTTCAATAATTTACAGTAGATAAAGGAGCTAAGCCTATTGCCTATAGCATCATAGTAGTAACAAAGGTTTAGCACCTCCCCAAAGTCCATCCCTGAGTGAAGATTAGAAGACTTAATTTGGAGTACAGGACAGAAACTGGAAGGAAGGTGGAAGGTTTGAACAAGATGAAGGGTAATGGGAAAACTTTAAGTTTAGAAAAACTTGACAGGTAGCCTCAGAGTCCAAGCATTCCCTCTGAGAGAATGTGATTTGGCAGAGCTTAATGTTACACCCATGGAATGGTTCCTCAGAAGCTATTTCATGAACAAGACATGAATTGTGGAGTCCATTATCATCATAGGTTTTGTAGAAGTTATGCCCTAGACTTTAGAATCTTATTTAAACTAAGAGAGATTCCTTTGGAAAAACAGAGTTGCTACTATATACTTAGGCCTTTGTGCCCTTCTAGAGCTTTTACTATAATGTGTCCTATCAGCAAATTTTTCCCCAATTCATTCCTCAGGGTAAACTAGGTGATCTTTGTTCTATGATATGACTGGCTGTAGCATACACAAAAGCCCCAGAGGACGGACCTGGAAAACAATCTGGGAAAGACACAGTGTGTAGAGTGACCATGTTCCTATCCACAGAATGGGCAAGACTACAGAAGACAGTGTGATCCAGTACTTACTGGATATAGAGGCCACAAAGAGATCGACTTGGGACACAAGCCAAGTAATGAACTACAAATATCTCATATTCTTGATAATCTCAAAGTCGTACCTGTTTGACAGCAGATACAGTCTTGCTTTCTATATACTGTTCTTGCCAGGTACATGAGAGAGGCTGGGTATATTTTGGCTGTCTTCCCCTCAGTAGTCATAACTGTCCAAGAACAATATTACTAATATAATATCCTTACAGCCTTTGTAACTTAAAAACGTAATGAGGAGAGAGGACTTTTTTATGAGGCCAACTATTATTTTCAAGACTTAATGTAGCTATTGGAAACTTGATATGAGCTCTCAAGATTCCGCAGCAGGGCAGAAGTATTAAAAGTGCACAAATCCAACTCTCTTCCAGTCAAGTTCGAGACAATGACATATGGCACCAAATGACAAAGAGAAATGGATGTTCATTCCTTTGAGCACAACCTGGCAGCAATGTAGTGATTTAATGGCGTGAGAAGCTTGGAGGCTTATCATGCAATAACCAGTCATCACAGGATAGTAATCAGGGGTGAAAAGAGAAGAGAAAGATCCATTTGACTGCTTTTCTGGGCTGGCACTTCACCTGTTATGTTCTACCTACTGTCGAGCATAACATTCTCAGACAAGCTGACATGAGTAAATATTGGATCAATGTTGATGGTTGGGGAAGGAGAAACATAAATTCAAAGGGAGGCTCACCTGATTTACTGGGATCCTTATGTTTCTAATGATACAATAGAAAGTTAATGGGTTTTGGGGTCACAACTCTCTATACATGGATTCCAGCTTTTGTCACTACGCAGATGAGACTTGTCTTGTGACTTACAAACCTCAATTTCCTCATACACAGAGTGGATCTAATAACATCTATCTCGCAGGGTTTCTGTGCAAATTAAATAAGGAAGAACAGTTAAAGAATTGTTACTCTGCATGGTGCTTAGAAGTCATTTACTATGGAGCTAGAGGAGTACTGCAAATCCTGTATAAGGTGCTCACAGGAGCGCAATAAAGTAATATGAACTTAAGTCCTACACAAGAACAGCTAGGAAGAGCTAGGAAGAGCCATTTCCAAGTTACATTTTAAGATCACTCTGACAGCTGATTAAATAGCAGAATGAAGAAGTGGAGAAATAAAACCTTTGAGACCAGTGAGCAGGGTGCAACAATAATCTAAGTATGAGATGCTTATGGCTTAGAATAGGGAGGTTGCGGTGTGGTTAAAAAAAAAAGTGGACAGATCAGTTGCCTCTTGTGAAACATGGCATCAGTCTGATCTGGTGATAAATCAGAATTGGGAGGTGAGTAAAACAGTCAAGGAACATAAATTTTGGGGGGCAGAGGATTATTTTTGAAAATTTAAGATTTACAAATACAAGCAATAAAGCATATTTTAAAATCTCTTGCACTTTATATGGAAATGGAAATGCTCCTTCAACTTGGTCAATCACATACTTTGCTACTCTAAAAGGTATTGCAATAGTTTAGAACGTCTTAGTTAATTAAACTTTTATTTGCCTTATTATAGATATCAACTGATATATACATAAAGCAGTCAGAATTCTCAATTCAAGTATAATTTTATGAACATGAAATATCAAACATAAATGCTATCTGTCATTGTAACCTCTTTCAAATCTCATTACTCCTTACAATCATTCAAATTCCAATGGCCGTTTTGTGTTTTATAATTTAATAAGCCATACTAAAATGTGTATCCTAATTATACACTTCAGCTAACTCATGAGCGCATATACTACAAGCATTCATTTCACACTCAGACAATTATTTACTACAGCCTTCAATTTATATCCAAAGATCTACAGTTTAAGGAAAGCAGTTCTTTGCAATGTCTAATATTAATGATGCATGAGAATGCTTACAGAGGGCTGAACTAATAAAATCCATTTCAAATCAGTCCATTAAGTATGTTTCCTTGGTTGGAATTGGCAAACCAACCACTAGAAGGCAACGAAACAGAAAAAGGATGTAAAACATCTCGAAACAACTCTTATTCTTTTGAAATATCACTTTTTTGTAGCATTAACTTGTGTGCTTTACCATGTGACTTTTATTAACACACTTTTCCTAGTGTATCACGAGCTATTTTAATGTTATGTATTTATTGCAATTTTATAGCACCACTCCTATAGAATACTTGCAGAATATGTACTTCTTTAGTATATTTTTCTTAAGCAGATGTTTTCACATACATATGTAATTATATATATCAGGTATATATTCATATATATAACATAGAAATTATAAGATGCATTATAGATATAAATCATATTACTTTCAAACACACACACCTAAATCTATAATTCAAAATTAATATTTTTTGCTCAGTTTTTAAAAATATTCCCCTACTGGGCCGGGCGTGGTGGCTCATCCCTGTAATTCCAGCACTTTGGGAGGCTGAGGCTGGTGGATCACCTGAGATCAGGAGTTCGAGATCAGCCTGGTGATTATGATGAAAACATCTCTACTAAAAATACAAAAATTAGCCACATGTTGTGGTGGGAGCCTGTAATCCCAGCTACTTGGGAGGCTGAGGCAGAAGAATAGCTTGAACCCAGGAGGCAGAGGGAGATCACGCCATTGCACTCTATCCTGGGCGACAAGAGTGAAACTCTGTCTCTCTCTCTCTCTCTCTCTCTCTCTCTCTATATATATATATATATATATAAAATAAAATGAAATACTCCCCTAGGATGGCTTTGATATGAAGAAAGTTAAAATTATCTATTCCAACAATTATGTTTTATAATTGAATAAACTATAATTCAAAAGAGTAATTGATTTATCCAATATTGCGTACTAATCAACTGTCCAATCCCATGTTACAACATCTGGTGATCTTTCAGTCTTTCTTTTTCTGTACATGTTCCATTCTTTCCAGCCTCCTTTATTTGCTCTTTACTGTTTACACAGTGAAATGTGTAGCAAAAATAGGTATCTTAAGAGACAAATGGGATACAAGGATTTCTCCCATAGTCAATATATTTAAGAGTGTTGATTTTTAGAAAGAAACATGGAGGTAGTTTATATCACCCAAATTTACAAGTAAATTGAAATGATAAAAATTTACCCAGAAACCACAGTATTCATTTATTTAATCGCACTTACTATGTGACAGGCACTATGACTTTTTCTGGATATATAAGACCAACAAAAGAGAAATGCTCACTATAAAGCTTATACGAGACTGAGGGAGACTCAAGCTAAATTTCTCTTAAATTTTCTGTATTTATAATCAATATTGGTAAGTGAAGAAAAATCATTTAATGGATATTGACATAGAAAATTAGGAGCAATTGGAAAGGAAATCTTTCTTTCTACAGATTGGTCAGAGAGGACCTCTCCCTGATAAAGTGCTTTTAGGTGGGGCTAAGAACAATAGAACCCTGTAAAGAATTGGGTGAAGGGTGATACGAGCAGTGGGAAGGGCTTGAGTTACAGGCTTGAGGAGGGAAAGTCTCGGGCATATTTGACGACCTACTGATGTCCAGTGCATTTGAACAGTAGTAAGCAGGGGAGAGATAATCACGCAAAGAGGTAAAGAACTCACATGGGCCTGAGTAGTTTCTGTAAAACACCAGTTTCTTCCTCTTTCCCCAGGCTTAGATGAAGCTATCATTGCCTCCCTAATTTCCCCACCTATTGTCTGTGATTAACTACATCATGGGTAAGTCATATTAAATTACGTTCGTACATTTGTCATTTTATTTAGTCCTCATATGAACCTTCTACGGCAGCCAGATCAGGATTTAAAAGCAGCATTTACACAGGAGTTAACTGAAGTCTAGTGTATAATGTTGTAGTATTGTGTTGTGTTACGCATTTTATAATATAGGTCTTGTCAGCACTTTCTAATTTTGTGTTTTGTTTTCATTTTCAAATCTAACTACCTTATGTTCTAGTATGCAGAGTTTTCTACCTTGTGGAGAATCCTTGGTGTTGTCAAATATCTTTTGCACGCAATTTGCAACTGCCACATTTGCTTGTGTCAGCTATTTTTGTCACTCTGACTCACACGGAAAAAGCCATTTTTATCTCTAGTAACCCCTTTAGGCTCCATAAAATTCCCATAGTTTTATTTTGGAAAGGAAAATTGTGAAATATTCAGTCATATTCTTAGCTATTTTCTTAGACTCTTTAGGGTGTATGTCCAGAGGGACCTCCCAACATAGGGGAATTGCTCACATGGGGCCACTGAAAGATAAAACCCATGGTTACCAGTCTGGCACTGTGGGGGAACTTTGTGCTAACACTGCATTCTTTTCATAATAAGCTCTGCAAGAAGATACCAAGTAGCAAAGTCCAGAAATTGCTCTGATATATCATAGGGCCTGATATTAACTTGAAGAGTAAACTCTATAATAGTCCAGTAACATAGAACAGAAGAACTTTCTGACCTTCCCTATGGTGTTATAATATACTTGGATTT
Source organism: Colobus angolensis palliatus (assembly GCF_000951035.1). Taxonomy (NCBI): domain Eukaryota; kingdom Metazoa; phylum Chordata; class Mammalia; order Primates; family Cercopithecidae; genus Colobus; species Colobus angolensis. Next base: position 2,283,591 of record NW_012116411.1, read on the forward strand.
GCTAAGAAAGAGGACTTTATTTTCCTTTACATTTTTATTCTTTGAATTCTAATATTTTCCATAAGGTGGAAGTGGAACTCTGAAATGTATAAATGTACTTTCTAAATGGGACTAGTTCCTACACAATTGTTCATGTATTAATTGAAGTCATTTTGAGCACCTTCTCTTGCAAATACTATTCTAGGTGCAAAGATTAAAAATAAAGATTAATGAAGAAGAAAAATAAGCAGATATTGTCCTCATGGTGCTAGAAGAGATAGATAATTAAAACATGCAAGTTATACAGACTAACAAGCAACACAAATTAGAATATGATAAATGCTACAACAGTGGTACACACATGGTAATTTTTACCAAATAAGAATTGCCCTTGACCCAGACTAAAGGAATAAAGTAGGATGTCTTAAAGGAGACGATGACTGAACTGAAACTAGAAAGACAAGTAATAGGTTAAAATTAAGTTTCAGAAATTAAAGTACTTGATAGATTTCATATTAGGAAATCTTATTATGAATAAGCAAGAGACATTATATAAGGAGTAAAATTTCAGGAATTAGATGACCTGAGGACAAGTTAATGACATATTGCTATTATATCAGTATCAATTACTGTCTAAAATAATACTCTGTTGTATCTTTTGCACTTTTTGCAGACTTTCAGCCACAAAAATATCCTCGCCTACATTTGTATGCCACCATCTCTATCAAATTTTAGAGTAACTAACTTTATAGTAAACAGCTTCTAGGTTTATTTTATCCTATCAAAGCTTCAAAAAAAGAGGTCTCTTCATAGTTTTTTAAAAATACATATATTGTAGACTAAACTTGCTGCTGTATAAATTTTCTCAATTTGCTTTTGAAGGCAAAACCCAGATAGTGGCTTATTGGCTCCAAAGAGCTCACAGCCTAATTATCCCTTCTTCTCTATAAAACCCATGAAACTTTTACTGTGCTATAACTGTTATTCTTTCTGTTATTTTTGTTAATAAAGACAAAACAAAACAAAATAACCTTCCTGGAACTGGTTACGCATTGAGATCTCATCAAGTTCCACAACACTGAACCTCAATTTTGTAACTACTGAATATTTATTTTATTTTGATATAATTGCACCATGTTTTTGCATATCTTCCAATAATGTCCTAAATTATGCTTAAAATATCATACTAAGTAGACTGGTAAAATCGTAAGCTACTAGAGGCTTTGGATTTTTTTTTAAGTCTTTTTTTAAACTTTTAGAAAAATAAATTGAACTTGAAGAAAGTAAAAATTATGTGGTTAGTACAATATTTTAAATCAACTGCATTATTTGTAGAATTATAATAACACATAAAGTAGATCTGGAAGTAATCTAATCAGCTTCACACTGCAAAAAAAACAAAACAAAAGCAAAACAACAACAACAAAGAAACCTAATATGGTATCTTTGAAGAGGAACACGATAGTGATATGTTTTATCTGTTTAATGGAAAGCTAACAGATAGAATTCATTTTGGAAAAGTGATAATGGCTTTTCATATATATCTTTGGTCAAATCTTATAAGTAAACAACCTGATAACTGTTAATATACTTCCTTTTATAAGTGAATAAATGATAAAAAATAGCTAACATCGTTTAAGCAATAATATACAACAGACACTGTGTCACCTAATATGTAAATATATTGTCATTTTAGTTCTATAATAAAGTAGTAAGGTAAGTTCTCATCAATATCCCTGGAAATTCATGACACAGAAAAGTAATTCACTTGCGTTTGGACATGACTATAACAAGTGGCAAAGTTAAATACTCATAAATAACGGGTTATATTGCTTTCTTAATATGTTATATAGGCTATAGTAACTCTTAACTGTATCCCTAAGTAAACATTTATACATTAAGTTGTATTTTTCATCTTGTATATTAAAATTTCATTTTTATGCTTTTGATAGATGACTACTTTGCAAGGACTTTCAGTTTTTAAACTTTTCTTTTTCTCTCTCTTCTTTTTTTTTCTTCAGACGGAGTTTTTCTTGTCACTCAGGCTGGAGTGCAATGTCACAATCTCGGCTCACTTCAACCTCTGCCTTCCAGGTTCAAGTGATTCTCCTGCCTCAGCCTCCAGAGTACCTGAGATTACCGACACCCACCACCATGCCCAGCAAATTCAGCTATTTTTTGTATTTTTAGTAGAGATGACATTTCATTATGTTGACCAGGCTGGTCTTGAACTCCTGATCTCAGATGATCCACCTGCCTTGGCCTCCCAATGTACTGGGATTACAGGCGTGAGCCACTGCACCTGGCCAACTTTTTAAATTTTTCTAATCTCTAGCTCCTTAGTAGATACAAGTATAAGAATATAGAAACACAATAGCATCTTTACTTAAACAGTCACTGTATTAGTTTGTTAGAGCTGCTGTAACAAAATACCACAAACCGGGAAGCTTTAAAACCACCTTTGCAAAATTATGACTGAAACGGTGAAAGAGAGTTAACCTAACCAACTCCATCTTGCTTCTAACCTTTAAGCTGTCCTTGTTCATTTCTGGGCGTAGGCTGAACTAACTTTGGGAGGAACTTAGTTTATAGCTTAAAACAAGGATGATAACAACCCTCTCCCAAAATAACCCTCCTTTCTTGCCTGGAGACTAGACTGCCTTTGTAGGACTAACATTAGCCACAAGACTAGAAATTAAGATTTAGGAGTCATGCAGCTAGAGGCTACAAGATTCTCACCCTCCCTAAACTGCTCCTAAAATCAGTACCTGAGATATTTTGCAAACCCTGAACTTGATGGATCAGTTAACCCCACCCACATGTATTAACTGGCTCATCTGATCTTGTAGCCCCCACCCAGGAATTGACTCAGTGCAAGAGGACAGCTTCAATTCCTTATGACTTCATCCCCTACCAATCAATGATGACACCTGGCTCACCGGCTTCCTTCCACCCACCAACTCGTCCTTAAAACCTCTGATCCCCAAATACTTGGAAAGACTGATTTGAGTAATAATAAAACTTCAGTCTCCTGCACAGTCAACTCTGTGTGAATTATTCTTTCTCTACTGCAACTCTCCTTTCTTTTTAAGTCGGCTCTGTCTAGGCAGTGGGCAAGGTGTACTTGGGAGGTTACAAATGGAATACCAGAAGTTCATTATCTCACAATTCGGGGGGCTAGAAGTCCAACACCAAGGTGCCAGCAGAGCTGATTTCTTAAGAGGTTTCTTTCCTTGGTGTGTAGGTGGCTGTCATCTTTTCCCTTATTCATGTGATTTCTGTGAATGTTTGTATCTTAATCTCTTCTTTTAGGGACACCTGCCATATTGGACTAGGACCAAACCTTAATCACCTCCTTAAAGACTCTATCTTCTGGCCAGGTGGGGTGTCTCATGCCTATAGTCCCAGCACTTTGGGAGAGCGAGATGGGCAGATCACTTGAGGCCAGAGGAGTTCAAGACCAGCCTGGCCAACACGGTGAAAACCCATCTCTACTAAAAATATAAAAATTAGCTGGGCGTGATGGTGCTCACCTGTAATCCCAGTTACTCAGGAGGCTGAGGCATGAGAATCACTTGAACCCAGGAGGCAGAGGTCGTGGTGAGCAGAGATCATGCACTGCACTCCAGTCTGGGCAATGCACCGAGACTCTGTCTCAAAAAAAATAAAAATAAAAATAAAAATAAAAAAAGATTATCTTCAAATAAAGTCACTTTCTGAGGTAGTAGGGGTTAGGACTTCAACAAATGAAATGGTGGGGGGCACAATTTAGCCAATAACAGTCACTAAATTTGATTCTGTTTTGTGTTAAAGATTAATTGACTTTAGCATAGAATCAAAGTCACTGAACATGTGCATGACTCCATGGGGCACCATTTTCATATAGTAAAATGTACACATTTCTGGTCATACAGTCGTTTTCCTGGAAAAGATCTTAGAACTGCCACAGCCACTTTTCAGGCAAAACACTTTTTATTAATTTTATATAGCTATGACAATATAAATCTTTCAGTAAAGCTAATGATTAAGCTTTGTATGGTTCTTTTGTTAAAGCTAGTAATTAAGCTTTAATTTGCCTAATTATAAATGGATTGCATTTGTTTGCTAGAGGTCAATTCCTTCGTACTGAAACAAAGTTATGAGAGCCAAAAATATGTATTTCACAAAACCAAATTGTTTTGATGCTTTGAAAGTAGACTTTAGGATTTTACCAAGCACCATAATTCCAAAAATATGTTTATCTTAAATTAATGATTAATGAAATTGAACAATACTGACATTTTAAAACCAGTATTATTTAAATTAATATGTCTGTGACTATTAACCTTTAGAAAGTGTTTCAGACACAGAAAGAACAGAATAAAAAACATGACGAACACTATAAAATTAAATAATGTAATTCACATAAATAGTATTTTACACAAATAGTATAAATATATTAATTTCACAAATAATGATTTCACAACAAATGTTATTTTCATTTTCATCCCAAAAAATTTAGAAAGTACAAAATGTTTAAAGATAGTGAATATTACAAATGATATTTGTGAAGACTCTGCATTCTATAATGTTCCTATGAAAAGTGAATTCTGTTCTATCAGACAGTTGACTTGACTGAACCCAAACTCTAATCTGTACCTCCTTTTTGTTAGGCAGAAGCTGAAACATACTCCATTTTCTTTTTCAGCTTCTAGTTACTACATTTACCTAAATCTCCTGTGTTCTCCCAAGCATTTATACATTGACAGATAACCACATAGTTGAGTAAATTTCAAATGTAGACTTTGGGGCCTGTCCTTTCTGTGACTTCGTCCTTTCCAGAATTTCCCACCAAGCTTTTTGTCTCTTCTATTAGGCACAAACTCTATCCTCTGACCTCAAGCCAAGTATATATGTGCAAATGTGTATATATGTATACCAAAGTGATGGGCCAGCAACTCCAGGAAACCTCATCCACTTATCCAGCTTTGGAAGAGCAACTCTGGATGCCACCTTTCATCTTAGTTTCAAATTCTCTAACCCTAAGAGCCAGAAATAATTAATATTTGAATACCACCGCTCCAAATAGAAACCACAAAAGAAGAAATGTAAAATTACTACTTTATCTTGATAACAAAAATTAAAAATGCATCTTCCATGCACGATTTAAATAACATAAATTTAAGGAAAAGCAGAGCCTAGGTTTTTCATATAAGACTCAGGTCTACGTTAGGTAGCTTAAATAATCTCTGAAATCACTGTCACTTTCAATAACATAAAACTTCCAAGTGTTATACATCTTTTTATCACTTAAAATGTTATTTCTTGGGATATCTAAAGCTCTAGCCATCTTTAGCATTCATTCCACAGCTGAGCTGAGTGTACAAAACAAAACCACATACAAAATACATTGTGCATATCATAGAGGCAACTACAGATGAGATTTGGCAGTTGTACCTATCTTCTACTTATGATATACGTAAAATTTTCTGTAGGAGCAGGATTCCTTTAAACTGGGAAACGTTAGTAAGGTCTTAATTTATGTGGTTTGGTTTTCCCCATGTGATCTTGTTTGTCGTATAGGCCTGACCATATTTCTTTCTTTTCTGGTTCTAAAAAAGAATGTCAGCATAGGTTTCTTGTATTTAAAAGTCACTATACTATACAGGCATACAATGTGTACTGAACAAAAAAGGGTAACTCCATCACATCAAGCATTTATTATTTATTATATGTACCCCATACATATGTACAACTATCATGTTTACATAATAATTTAAAATAAAAACTAAAAGAAAAATAAAATGCCACTATAAGTAACACAGTTTTGTATAGTAATCTTTCAGTGGAAAAAGTAAAGTATTACCAAATACAATTTTATTATTTTATTGCAGCACTGAAAATAAAATCAAATACCATTTCCACTCAATTACTTAGAGTAGCATAGTTCCTTCTTTATGAATTTCCTTCCAGCTTAAAACACAATCAAAAACAGCTTGGACCACGCAAATTATCTAACAGTGTCTTATTTGTCCTGTTCTGCCTAGCATTGGCAATTATTCTCCTTGGCAAGTAATTTTTAATGAATTTTCAATCTCAAGTGTTTATCTGATTCTTAAAGAAGACATAGGTAAAGCCAGGAAGAACTATATCAATCATGTCATTTAGAAATAAGTGAGAATGAAAAAGGTGTTTTAAGTGAAGTTTGTCTTTTTTCTTATACTGGGAGATAACTGATGAGTTTGAGAAAATAAGATAAACAAATTATTCTAGAAATACTTAGGTAGAATTTAAGATGTGAGAAAACATTATTTTCCTCATTTTACTTCACCTCAGCCTAATCTTGTATAGCTCCACAAATCATTCTGCTGTATCTTGCCTCTTTTCTTGAGTGACTGTGGAAGACACTCAAGGATGTCTTATCCATCTCATTTCCAACCCTCTTGCCATCTTCTCTTCTGCATATTAGAGGATAGAAACTAAAAATCCCTTTCCTTTTCTACTCTTTCTTACAGCTCATGTTCTACATGCAGCCAGCTTCTACCAAACAAAGGACTATATGTGATATTATGTAGGGGTAAGGGATCACTGAGAAGTGTCCCTGAAGTGATTCTTAAGGCTTTTGTGCGGAAAGGCACACATTCCTCACACTTATATTTTATTAACCTATATTTTATTGACCAGAGCAAGTCATATGCGTAGCCTTAATTTGTTGCATAAAATACACTTTCACCAAGGACAAGCAGTAAATATTGGAGAACGATGATATAGACATAGTACTTTAAACAGGAAAATGGCATCATATTATTTATATCAGGGAATGGATTGCAGAGAGACAAGTATGGAAATCAGTTAGTAAATTATTTCAGAAGTCAATGCAAGATAGAACCTTAGCTTCTGTAGGTCAGCTGGAGGTGGAGAGAATTTAACGCATTTTGGGAAATGTTTTGGTGGTAAAATCAACATGACTTGTTGATGCAAGTCATGGAAAGGGTTAACTCAAAGATGACTCCTAAATTTTTACTTCACCAACTGTGATCAACATTAACCCAAGAAAACACAGGATCCAGGAAATACAATTCACTTCCCCATTTCACTATGAAATGAAATGCTTTCCACAATTACCACAGAAAATGTGCCAGGAGAAGATGCAACTACATATGTCTTCGAAAGCATTAAGGAATATACAACACCTATGCTGTTTACAGTAACCAGAGCCAAATGTATTTTACAAAGATATTATAATGCTGATAACAAAATTTAAGAAAGTACCCAAATGGAAAAAAAAAAAAACCTTAGGCAATAAATTTAAGGTAGAGTTACGTGAAAAAGTCTAAATTTATATTAGCAAATTAGACTCCAAAGAAACTTAATAATGTACAATGATTAGTATCTAATTCAAAAATGTGATTTAAAAATTATAAAATCTCTAATATGATAATTACATACGAGGGTCAAAGAGAGAATAAATCACATCACCTCTTACCCCTTTCTCCTATGAGGAGGTTTACCAAAGGTTTTGTTCTGGTAATTTCTTCCCAAAATGTTTGCCTAATAAGGCAGTTAGAATAGAACAATGAGATTCAACTACTTTTCACTCAAATTTTCCCAATTCAGGTCTCCAGTGAGTAATCTGTATCTCAGTGATTGTCAGTCTAATTGACTCTCAGTTTAATGGCCCCCAAGCTTCTCCACAAAGGATTAATTACCTTAGGGTACTTCCACAGACAAGGCAAAAGTGTTTTTGGATTGTCCTACTTAAAGTTTCTTCCTTCTTATTTATTGTCAATAGCAAATGGGAGAGCTGGAGATAAACACATATCGTAAACATAGAAGGCAACAAATAACTACTTAAAACTATTTGAAGCTTTTATTTATGCTATTTATTTACATGCTCACTCATTCACATTTATTTCTTCACACACTCAACAAGTATTTACAGTGTTCCTAATGTGTTCTAAACACTGATAGGGTTTCGAAGGAAAATTTCTGAGAAAAAGAATCTTATTACTCTAAAACTCTTTACATCTAAACGTAGAAATGTATTTAAGAAAAAAAGTAAGGCTCAAGTTAACTCAAACCAAATTCACAAAATACTATTAATAGATAGATAGATGAAGTGCGACAATGTAGCCAAGTGTTTGGTTGATAATGTATGCGAACCACGTTAAGTCCAATATGGATAAGATTCAAAAACAGAACACAGAGAACTTGTTCAATTTGTCATTGTGTCAGTGTAATCAGAAAACAATTGGCACATACTTAAATAATGATAATTCAGGAGGATGTAATAAGGGATTAATTAAACAGTTCTAAGGAAGATGAAGGGTAAGCTCAAGCTATACTGAAGCCTCTAATGCAATTAGGGACAGTGTGGTTGCTACCACTCCTAGGTCTAAGAGATACGGAAAGGGGGCTCTTAGAACAGTCTTGGAGAAAGGACTGCAGAGGGAGGCAAGACCAACAGCCTAAGACTAACAGAGAGAGGATCAGGAAAAATAAAACCCAGATTTCACATTCCTTTCTCCTTTCAACCTCCCATTCTTCTTGCTAGCCAGACCCAACTAGAAGCTAAAGCAAAAGTTGATGTAATCACTACAAATCTATTCTTCCAAGGCAAAGAAGAGGACTGAGAAGATCAGGAAGGAAAAAGAAAATGGATGATATCGACCAGTCATCTCAAGTACAATGCAAATTCGTAAAAAATTAAATGTATAACAAATACTATAATTATACTATCAGAGTTATGAGCCATACCACACCATTAAAACTCAGTGTTTACATTATAATACACTAATAACTCTAATACGCACATATTAGCTCGCCAGAAATTGTCTCAGAGGTTACTGAGGCTTTATTCAATGTCTACAGTGTATTTTTCCTCTCTCTCAGATTGGAGAATATGTGTTGGTTTACTTTTTAAGTTTGCTGACTTACTGCCATTATTGCCGTTCTGCTGTTAAGACTGCCCAACAATTTTTTTTATCACACATACTGAAATTTTTGGTTTTGAAATTTGTATGTTTTATTTTTATATATTTATATATTCCATCCGTTTGCTGAGATTTCTTACTCTTTTATTACGAGGACTTTTTTTCCTTCCTACTAAGCTCTTTTGACTGCTTTGCCAAAATTAAGTATTGCCATAAATTTTATTATTTTTTAAATATTAAAACTGTTGGCAAACTAGATAAAAAGTAAACATTACCTACTTTTTAAAAAATTTTGAATACGGCCGGGTACGGTGGCTCAAGCCTGTAATCCCAGCATTTTGGGAGGCCCAGGCGGGTGGATCACAAGGTCAGGAGATCGAGACCATCCTGGCTAACACGGTGAAACCCCGTCTGTACTAAAAATAAAAAAAATTAGGCGGGCGTGATGGCGGGTGCCTGTAGTCCCAGCTACTCGGGAGGTTGAGGCAGGAGAATGGCGTGAACCTGGGAGGCGGAGCTTGCAGTGAGCCGAGACAGTGCCACTGCACTCCAGCCTGGGCAACAAAGCGAGACTCCATCTCAAAAAAAAAAAAAAATTAATGCATGGCTAACAGCAGAATTTGGATATATTTCTGATTTTACTATTGTTTATTAAATAGAATAATTTAAATCACTTTTAATTAAAGTTAACAAAGGTAGCTTTTAAGGGAAGAGGATGGTTAGCAGAGTATGCTTCAACTTCTGATAGAATTGACGGAGAACAGATACTGTTCATGAAAGAATTCACTTTGAAAATAAAAGATTCATTGAATTCTGAAGTATAACAGAAAAAGTATGTTCTACCTTTGGATAGACTGGATTGCTTTTATTTAAAGTTAACAAAATAGCTTGTAGGGAAGAGGAAGGTTAGGAGGAAAGCACTTACAAACTTCTAATAGACCGATTGCATTTTTTAGAATGAGATTACATTGGGTTATTTAGTGAATACATATAAAGTGTATTTAAAAATAATGTTAATTGATAAGGTACAAGAAAGTGAAAGAAATAAATGACAAAATACCCACTGTAGCTTTATCTATACTGTAAAAAAGAATCCAAGCTAAATATCTAAATTGATATACTCATGCAAAATATTATTATACAGACATTTTCAAAAAGGTAATGTGAACATAAAGACACATGGACAATTTGCATAAAATATGCAACAAAAAGTTGAAAAAGCAGGATATAAAGTTGCTTCTACAGCATGGCTACAAATGTAAATTTAAGTCTCAAGATGAATACAAACTGGAAGAAAAATTAAAATTTTTTTTTATTTGTTGAGAATACAGATTGTGGCTAAAATTGTATCCTTTTTTAGGGTTCTATAAATATTATAATGTTGATTGTATAATCAAAACATCTATTTTAACCTACTTTTGGTTTTTTTAAAAAATAAAACCATTTTAGCGAAGTAAAATCTATTAAGCTCTAGACTGTTATATTCAAACTTCACATTTAACTGAGAATTATAGTCATAACAGAAACTTCAATTTAGAAAGTGATGATATCTACTTTATTTGAAGAATTCAATATTGCTGTAGAGACCTGCCAAATGCAACTTGAAGTAATTCAGGAGCCAAAAATAGTATGTGTTATTTATCTCTTTATTCATCTATTTGCTGATGGAACAACCATTATGTTTTTACTTTTTGTCAAGTATTGAGATGTGTATTGGAATGAGTAAAACATATTCCTTCCCCTCAAGATCTTAGAATACCGAAACAGGCAGACTTACAAAGAGACACAAAGACAAATCTTTAGTAGAGATTTGCTTCTTATATAATTAACATACAGATGATATCTCTAGTTGGCCTAGAAAGACGTGAAGAAGAACAGATGCTGCTCATGGAAGAATTCACCTTGAAAATAAAGGATTAATTGAATTCTGAAGGATGACATAAAAAGTGTCAAACATGGAAAGGGGGAAAGCAGAGGGTAGTGAATTTCTTAGTCAGAATTAACATTTGAAAAACTGAAGGTTGCGGCCAGGATGTAGCTTGTAAGCACTGGAGCATAAGTACATCTATACAGTGACGTGCTATAAAACTGGAAATAGAGGTAGGAAAATGAATCGTGAAAAATCCTGTATGTTATTACTATTAAACTTTTAAACTTTATAAATTATTTACCATTATATATATATACATTAAAATTATATTCAATAATATTACATTCTATAATAAAAATAACTTCTTCATAACATCATTAAATAAAACACTGGGATAATCTCAGTTGAATCATATTCAAATAGGACAATTTCTAAAATATCTTTATAATTTGACAAATCTAATGTTTAGTTTTTGTTCCAAGATGGCTGAATAAGGACAGCTACCGTCTACAGCTTGCAGCATGAGCGACACAGAAGACAGGTGATTTCTGCATTTCCAACTGAGGTACTGGGTTCATCTCACTGGGGCTGGTCGGACAGTGGGTGCAGGACAGTGGGTGCAGCACACCGAGTGTGTGCCGAAGCAGGGTGACTCATCACCTCACGCAGGAAGTGCAAGAGGTCAGGGATTTCCCTTTCCTAGCCAAGCCAAGCTGTGACAAATGGCACCTGGAAAATCGGGTCACTCCCACCCTAATACTGCGCTTTTCCAAAGGTCTTAGCAAACGGCACACCAGGAAACTATATCCCACTCCTGGCTTGGAGGGTCCCATGCCCACGGAGCCTCACCCATTGCTAGCACAGCAGTCTGAGATTGAACTGCAAGGCAGCAGCGATGCTGGGGGAGGGGCGCTTGCTATTGCTGAGTAGGAAAACAAAGCAGCTGGGAAGGTTGAACTGGGGAAGGTTGAACTGGGTGGAGCCCACTGCAGCTCAGGGAAGCCTGCCTGCCTCTGGGGCAGGGCATGGCTGAATAAAAGGCAGCAGAAACCTCTGCAGACTTAAATGTCCCTGTCTGACAGCTTTGAAGAGAGTAGTGGTTCTCCCACCACAGAGTTTGAGATCTGAGAAAGGACAGACTGCCTCCTCAAGTGGGTCCCTGACCCCCAAGGACCCTAACTGGGAGGCAACCTCCAGCAGGGGCAGACTGACACTTCACACGGCTGGGTACCCCTCTGAGACAAACTTCCAGAGGAACAATCAGGCAGCAACATTTGCTGTTCAGCAATATTCACTGTTCTGCAGCCTCCGCTGCTGATACGCAGGGAAACAGGGTCTGGAGGGGACCTCCAGCAAATTCCAACAGAACTGCAGCTAAGGGTCCTGACTGTTAGAAGGAAAACTAACAAACAGAAAGGACATCCACACCAAAACCCCATCTGTATGTCACCATGATCAAAGACCAAAGGTAGATACAACCACAAAGATGGGGAAAAACCAGAGCAGAAAAGCTGAAAATTCTAAAAATCAGAGCACTTCTCCCCCTCCAAAGGAACGCAGCTCCTCACCAGCAATGGAACTAAGCTGGATGGAGAATGACTTTGACGAGCTGAGAGAAGAAGGCTTGAGATGATCAAACTTCTCCGAGCTAAAGGAGGAAGTTCAAACCCATCGCAAAGAAGCTAAAAACCTTGAGAAAAGATTAGATGAATGGCTAACTAGAATAACCAGTGTAGAGAAGTCCTTAAATGACCTGATGGAGCTGAAAACCATGGCACGAGAACTACATGATGAATGCACAAGCTTCAGTAGCCAATTTGATCAACTTGAATAAAGGATATCTGATTGAAGATCAAATGAATGAAATGAAACGAGAAGAGAAGTTTAGAGAAAAAAGAGTAAAAAGAAATTAACAAAGTCCCAAGAAATATGGGACTATGTGAAAAGACGAAATCTACATCTGATTGGTTTACCTGAAAGTGACGGGGAGAATGGAACCAAGTTGGAAAACACTCTGCAGGATATGATCCAGGAGAACTTCTCCAACCTAGCAAGACAGGCCAACATTCAAATTCAGGACATACAGAGAATGCCACAAAGATACTCCTTGAGAAGAGCAACTCTAAGACACATAATTGTCACATTCACCAAAGTGGAAATGAAGGAAAAAATGTTAATGGCAGCCAGAGAGAAAGATCGGGTTACCCACGAAGGGAAGCCCATCAGACTAACAGCAGATCTCTCGGCAGAAACTCTACAAACCAGAAGAGAGTGGGGGCCAATATTCGACATTCTTAAAGAAAAGAATTTTCAACCCAGAATTTCATATCCAGCCAAACAAAGCTTAATAAGTCAAGGAGAAATAAAATCCTTTATAGACAAGCAAATGCTGAGAGATTTTGTCACCACCAGGCCTGCCCTACAAGAGCTCCTGAAGGAAGCACTAAACCTGGAAAGGAACAACTGGTATCAGCCTCTGCAAAAACATTCCAAACTGTAAAGACCATCGATGCTAGGAATAAACTGCATCAACACGCAAAATAACCAGTTAACATCATAATGACATGATCAAATTCACATATAACAATATTAACTTTAAATGTAAATGAGCCAAATGCTCCAATTAAAAGACACAGACTGGCAAATTGGATAAAACGTCAAGACCCATCAATGTGCTGTATTCAGGAGACCCACTGCACATGCAGAGACACACATAGGCTCAAAATAAAGGGACGGAAGAAGATCTACTAAGCAAATGGAAAATACAAAAAGGCAGGGGTTGCAATCCTAGTCTCTGATAAAACAGACTTTAAAACAACAAAGATCAAAAGAGACAAAGAAGGTCATTGCATAATGGTAAAGGAATCAATTCAACAAGAAGAGCTAACTATCCTAAATATATATACACCCAATACAGGAGCACCCAGATTCATAAAGCAAGTCCTTAGAGACTTACAAAGAGCAAAGCTAACTATC
>NW_012116411.1:2298867-2360650 GCF_000951035.1 Colobus angolensis palliatus
CAGCACACCAACATGGCACATGTATACATATGTAACAAACTTGCATGTTGTGCACATGTACCCTAGAACTTAAAGTATAATAAAAAAATAATAATCTCTGCTATTCAGTTCAGTGTCTTAAATTTATTCATTAAAATAATGGCAAATTTAAAAATATTTAACATTGCAAGACATGTTATCAAACCATTCCAGATGGAAAATAATAATAATTTTATGTACTACAAATGGGAAATGCAAATAAAAGCAATTGAATTTCCATGAGCCAAATCATTAATAAAATTCTGCAAGCAAGTTATATTTGAATATATTATTTTAATTATGCTGATTGTCTTAGATTTGTAGCTATTCCCTAACAAAAAGAACAATATGTATGTGTCTTAGATTTGTAGCTATTCCCTAACAAAAAGAACAATATGTATGACATCCTTCAATAGTTATAAATATGCTACTAATTATTGCTAACATTTATTAAATGGTTCCTGTTGCTAGGCCTAATACTAAGCATATATTTCTCATCTCATCTCATTCTCACAATAACCACATAATATAGATACTATCACTATCTATGTTTTAAAGGGAAACAATCTGAGACTTAGAAGGTCTGGATAGCTGTCCAAAGTATCTTAGTTATGTGTTAGAGCTATGATTTAAACTCAAGTCTCTGTTTTCAGAGGCTAAGATAAGGAAAAACTTGGGATCAGCTCACTTTATATCTGTGGTGACCTATTTCAGGTTTCTAAAATAAAGTAATTTACTAAGTTGGGAAAAATAAAAAGTTAGCAGTGAATTTTTTCATGGGAAATAATTTCTTTTCCCCCTTAACAAATCAATTTTTACTCTGAAACATGAAAATTTATCAGATTTGTCATGGTATGCCTAACTGTGGGCTGTTACTAACAAACGTAAAATTATCAGGACAGAGTGTTTGACTTGATAACCTGAAGTGATCAAAATTCCACAGGTTAATATTTATGGTGCCTACATTAGTATTTCCATTTGTTAGTTCTCAGTTGATTGATACTAATTCCAGCAAAGGGGAAAAAAGAAATTCTTGCAGCTACTGTTTGTTTCCCTGGAACAATATTGCCTTTGGTTACATTACTTTACATGATGAAGTGTCTATGGAGATTTATCTATATAAAATTAACATTCCTTTTTTTATTCAAAGCAATTTTAATTACAAATTAAAGAATGTCTTCAATGAAGAAATAGATTAATTGCCTATTCTGACTTGCTTTTAGAATCAAAATAGTTCTTTCGTAATAATAAACATAAGAAAGTTGCTTCCTCAATGTAGCTTACTTCTTTGCAGATATAGATTCAATACTTCTCACAACAATAAAAAACATTAAAGTTTTAAAACCAGCAAAAATGTATAGAAGATCCTAAGAATATGAAGATGATACATATCTGGGAGAATAAAAAACAAAACTAAACTCCACCTATTGACATTGAACCAATGAAACCAGGCTGTAGAAATATATTTTTTCTTGTCTCAGAGCCTAATGAAAACATTTCCTTTGACAAAATCATATAGAGATAGCGATTGATTATCTCTCTCCAATAGCAGAATTTAGAATTTTTTTTAAAGTGAATTTTTCTTCTGCCATTTGCTTCTTTTACAGATTGTCATTCTTATACTTTGTTTGCTTATTGTCCATAAAGACCAGATGCATAGTTTACAATGTATTTGCAACACTAATAAAAAGTAAAAAAAGTTATATACTTTGGGAAAATTATTTTAATGCTCACCAAATACGTATTAGTGAGTGTATAAACTTTAAATATTCTGGGGCCATGAATAATACATTTCAGAAAATAATCAGAAATCTAAACCAGAATAAACATTAAATTTGGGGATAAAAATTACAGTCAGAAAATGGAAGAGATTATAACCTGTCAGTTTTCCTTTCCTCCTCATCCATCCCATATCCCATGAGATATCACTTCAAAGCAGTCCTGTCAGCACCCTTAACTCTCTTGCCACATACCCTGTATACATAACCAATGAACACCTCAGCTACTCTTCTACTTTACTTTACAATTCTGGTCACTGTCATAGAAATTCACATAATTGTTTGGATAGGTGTTTCTTTCCATTTATGGTATTAAATCCATGATACTTCAGTTAAATCCTTTGATACTTCTTGAAAATTTGTTTTCTTGACTGCACTTAGTAATTTCCAACCACCATTTTCCTCAGAGATATCGTCAAACTTCTCACACTTTCTTCAAACTGCTTCTCTAGTTCCTTACACGCTCAGAATGTCCTGGCCTCTTGTTAAATTAATATTTGAGTACATTTTGTGCAATGTCCTATTTTCTTGCCAACAAAACTATTTGCAGCATCATATGTTTGCATATTTTCCCTCATTTAATTGCTTCTTCCAGGCCTGTGAATAGCAATGGCAGCATGTCTTCCTGGATTTGGACATTCATAGTTATAATATGCTACTGCTAGAAGAGTTGGAGGGTCTTGTGAAGTCCTGTGGTAGGAGAGAAATAATTTGCCATTGTGCTGCCATTACAAAACAAAACAAACCAGAAGAAAACATAGTGTCAAGAGGTCCTATCATCCTTTTCCTACCTATAACTTCCTTTTCTCTATAACAGAGATCTTAGCATTTCCTGAAAATGTACATGACCTCCCAAGATTTTATCCAGGAACTGCAGAGATGAAAGCCTCAACTCTAGTAGGACAAGTGCCACATTCATAAAACAGGCTCAGATCTAAAGAGGTTTTGTTTTGGTTTTGTTTTGGTTTTTATTTCACCCTTGTTTGAACTGCATTTCAACTTATGGCCCCAAGCCATGGTAGTAACAACAGGTTCAGATCTAAAGAGGTTTTGTTTTGGTTTGGTTTTGGTTTTTATTCCACCCTTGTTGGAACTGCATTTCAACTCATGGCCCAAAGGCATGGGGTAGGGATACAAGTGAGTATCCCTAGAAACTATCAATTCAGGTAATGGATTCTGAACAATAGCAATGAATTCTGAACACCCTCCAGGGTAATTAGGGAACTGATATGTGGAAAAGGAATGAGATTGGTCCATGAGCAATATAGCACAGAACCACTATCGTCTAGTGGAAAAAACTGGATTAAAGAAAATAAATTGCTGCTGAAGAATTTGAAAGTTCTGTGCAGTGAGGCAGAAATTAGCAGTAAAGAAACTGAGAGAAAATCACATGCATGAAGCCAATGTTAAAGGTGTTGGAATTAAGGCAATGGAAGGAGACTGGCGATATTTTCTGTGGTGCTGGACATAAGCACAGGTGATTTTTAATGGGGTCTTCTGACTTCACTCTCACAGGAAAATGGAGATTGTTTGATTTACTTGAAGGTAACCAACTTAATTGCTTCCTTTCTTTTACATTTTGAATTCTTGAAGATGGCTCAGATATGTCAGGCTTTCAATTATGTAAGTGTTCTTTCTGATATAAAGAGAGATTGAGAGATGGCCAGAGTCCTACTCCTTAGTCAGCTTTCTGCTGCCACTGCAAGGCTCATCCATAATGCAAGAATATTCTTCCCCCAAATCAATAAAGTTTATTACTACAGGTATTAGGTACCATCCCTTGTGTAGACTTTCTGGCCATGATAACTTGGATTGGATTATTTGAGTTATGAAACAGATTTTTTCTCTCTGGCCTATGACCTATGTTTATTAAGTGAACAAATATTTATTGAGTACTTAATAAAGTATTTAGAAGGTAGGGACACTACCCAATTTATGACGTTTCAACTTATGATTTTTCAACTTTATGATGGTATAAAATCTACGTGTTCAGTAGAAGCCATACTTCAGTACTCAATGAATTACATCAGACATTCAACACTTTATCATAAAATAGGCTCTGTGTTGGGTGATTTTACCCAACTGCAGGCTAATGTAAGTGTTCCAAGAAAGTTTAAAGTAGGTTAGGCTAAGCTATGATGTTTGATAGGTTAGATGTATTAAATGACTTTTTGACTTATAGTATTTTTAACTTACCATGGATTTATTGGAACATAAGCAGAAGATCACCTGTAGTTATAAAGCACATGTAAAGTACTTGTGGGTACTTATAAAGAAGCTATACACCATCCCTGACTTCATTAAGTTCATGGATGTCTTCATTGGCTTGGACAGTCATAGCAATATACTGTAGACTGAGTAGTTTAAACAACAGAAGTTTATTTTCTCATATTTCTGTAGGTTGGGAGTTCGAGATGAGGGTGCCAGCATGGCTGATTTTTGGTGAATGCTCTCTTTCTGATTTGCTGATGATAGAGAGAAGAGGAGAGAACAAATAAGCACTCTTTTATCTCTTCTTCAAAGTGCACTAATCTCATCATGAGGACCTTACCCTTATGACATCATCTAAACCTAATCGTCTCCCAAAGGCCCCATCTCTAAATACCACCTCACTGGGGATTAGGGCATCAGCATATGATTTTTGGGGTGGGGAGTGATGTAGTTCAGTTCATAGCAACAGACAAGCAGAGAATAGAAATGGTTAATTGTTAAGATGGATGAGCTAACTCCTTCTCGTTCTAGAACAGTGGGACCAGAATGAAAATAGAGGAGCAGCTTCTGAGGAGCAGCTTAGTGACAGTTTCAGTGATGCCGAGTTCTTAAGTGTGAAAAGAAACAACCATATGCTCTTAAAGTCAGTAATTGAAGGCTGGGTGATAGGAATTAGTAGGGGAAATATTCTTTCCCATATGTACAATTAAACTGTATGGTTTCCAATGATAATTGTCAGTAGTTTCCATGTGATACGCTTACTGCATATTTGATACAATATGAAAATATATTTCTCTGTAGGTAACTAAGTGGTAGCACTATTGATCTAGAATTGTAGGATCCAGGAAGATTAGAGTCCTCTGTTCTCAGGAACCTGTTAATAATGAAAGAGGGGAATGTCAATCTTCACTCAAATGAAACCCAAATAATAAATTTCCTTTCCAGAAAATAGGAGGAAACAAACGAACAAAAAGAAGCCTATTCCCATAGAAGATGTAGTTGTTTTTTTTATTTTCTAAGAGAGGGAATTGGGTAGATACCTGAGAAGGAAGTATAATGGAAAAGGAGAGGGGCACTCAAGGAAGAAACTCAGATCAGAAGCAGAAATAGTCTGTACAGAGGATCCTGTTTGTTATAGCTGAGTCTGGACATTCTTTCCTTTGAGATTTTATGTATTTGTTTTCCCAGCTTCTAATATCATACCCAGCATGATAACAGCATGCTGATTTTTTTTTTCAGAGAGAAACACATTATCCAATTGTTAGATAGTTCCCCTGTCAGAGTTATTTACATCCTCTGGCTCTATGGAATAAGAGGAGGCAATGAGGGAGATGCATAAATTCACTAAAACGCCAACCTTTATTCTTCTGCACATGTTCAACCTGTTGGATCATCTATGTAGAGAGATAGATTGTCTCAATGTAGTGGAGAATTGAGTTCAGAGTAGTAAACAGATGGACAGGTGTGTTCTGTCCAGTTTTCCCTTCAGGGCCTCACAAAGAAACTGGATAAGAGAGCAGACAACTCTGGGTGGATAATATGACATCCTTGGTGATTATTGGCATCCATGATCCAGGAAGTCCCCAGGAAAATTAAGGCAGAAAAAATGATGTCTAAGGTTTCTTGATTTTTCTGTGAGTGAAAACCCCCTTTAGGAAGATAAAGAGAAGGAACTGATAAAACACTGATAAAAAGAAAATGATTTAAAAATGATTAAGATTAATGTGAAAACTGCGGGAAGCATGAGAGCTCACAGTTGGGTTCAGAGCTCATTTGGATTCTACATTGCTTTCAGGTTACTCTGACACTCATGCTTTCAAACTCACACGTGAGCCTTTTCTACTCACATCATGTCTTCATGTTCCTGTGCTCTTTCTGTCTAAGATAGAATTTGAAACAGAAGCAAAGGAAAACAATACAGGTTAACACTTCACTTGTTGAGAATATCACTGCTAAACTGCTTACTGAATACTTTGGTTACATATGCATTATGAGAGTCACAGGTTTGTAGAAAAAGAGAAAAATCAAGCCTAATTAAAGGATTTTAGGGTGAGCAGGAATAAGGATTTACTAACCAGATCCTTATAAAAGTTTCTCTCTTCTGGCTACTAGAAAATGTGATACCTAAGTTCAAGTTCCAAAAAAGACACAGTCAATTCAGAATGGGAATGCTGTGATTAAGAGTTCGGCCTGTTAGAGGAAAGATGCATGGTGGTAGAGATAGTTCTAGAAGCAGAGTCACTGGGTAGATGGTAGAAATGCTATAATCAGAATCAAGGGTTCCAACAGCCCTATCTAGTTGAGTAAAAAACAGAGGGAGAACTAATTGCCTCTCTTCCAACTCCTTTCTCCTACGCTCACTACTGCCCTTTTCCTGTCGGCAGTGATTAGGACTGAGAGATGCAAGAAGAAAATAGGTCCGAGAACTGAGGGTACAATTCTAGACTTAGTGAATGCAGAACTCAGTGAAACATCTGACCAGTTCACATGTAACCCAGCCTCTCACATGGTGTTTTAACCTCTGCTCAGAGGCATGGAACATGAAGAATACTTCCAAATAAGGCACAGTCTTTCAAAAATTCTTGCTTGACCATGAGAAAAGCCACTGCAAAAAGGAAGAATCAAAATCTGAAGATGCTCGATTCTTATGAGTAGGTTCAGGCCAGGCCAAGAACAGGGCTAACTCATAGACCCAGTCCTTCCTTCTCTGATGATAACCTCAAGTTCTCTCTTTTCAATATTTTTATGTTTGTCATTTTAGTTTAGTTTCATTTTATACTATTTTATTTTCCTGTTCTATTGCCTTTTAAATAAATGACCATTGTTTACATGAAAAGCGGGAGGAGAGTTAGCCAAACCAGAAACATCTATCTCCTGCAGACATGCTTTTTTTAGCTAGCTATTGAAACATCCCAGTCCTTTTTCTTTTTTATTTTTTCCTTCACCTGGATTTTATAGTACTGAATTTATTATTAAAAATACAAAGTTCTTAGCATTGACAACAAACAGACATTCTTAAAACTATTTTAAGAGTTTGATATTTCTCAAGAGGATACATATGAATTTATAAACATTCTGAAATCATGATCCAAATCAACCCACTTGATGGAAAGATTTACTTTAAAAAAAAAGTAACTGAAATTTTGTTGTCTATCCCCACAGTAGCTAGAATTTCTAAGTAAGTCAGTAGGAATTCCTCATGCATTTTTCAATAGTTTTGTATGTTTTTCTTCTTTTGTAGGCAAACATTTCTCAATCCTGTCAATCTTTTGTGGTGAGAGATGGCTTATTTCATAGATAAATTGTTATTATAACTCACAGTGGAATTCAAAATAATCCAAAACACAGTAGTAGGACAATCCCCTGGAGAACATGGGAGCCAAATAAATCACATTTTGTAGCATTACTCACCTCACTATAGGAACATAGGAACATTTTTATCTAGGTAAAATACCAGAGGCATTCATGAAGAAGGATATAATTCAAAAGAGCAAGATGGGAACTAAGAAAAGTGGGTAAAAGAGACGAACAGGATGGTTTGGGTTGACAATGTGGTGTTCTCAAGGAAATCAAATTGAGAAAAAATATGGTTTCTCCTGGGTAGTTATGTTATAAACCTTGACATAACAGATTACATCACAGATATTCAAAATCACCTTAAAAAAGACATACAAGGAGCAAGCAGAGAAATATGATACTGGAGAAGACCATTCTCCCAGGTGACAGAGGATACATGGTTCATCCCAAAGGATAAGACCATGGCTGCAAAAGGAACCACTTCCAGTGGAGTCGAGGAAGGTACATCCTGAGAAGTTTGCACTGACCTTGCTAATTTGCCACTGCTGTCTAAGGGATTCTTAGGAATCAGGCAAACTTTTTTCTTTCCCATAATCTCCCTGAAGGATCTTAAAGCAATTGGCTTTAAAAGATGAAATACATATTTTTTACATTTGTCTTCCCCAATAATTGATTTTGAATATTATGTTTTAAACAAAATGCCTCCAGGACATAGACTTTTTTACAGCACCTTATATAAACAAGGCAGGAGAAGTTAGAGGATGTGTGCCTGCACACACACACACACACACATGCACACACACAGATATTAGAAAGACAGATGTGCTCAATTGAGAAACAGGAATCTAAATTTTTAAGAATTAGCTCGAGAATATACTAAAAACAAATAAATTTTTCTTTCACTTTGAGAATGGAAAGATATAGGAAAGCATAAAAAGAAATACAGGTAAATCCAAAGATGGAAATGAGAAGATAGAAAATTGTAGAAATTCATGCTGAACAGACTTTTTCCCTGAGAAGTAGGAGACAAAGGGTCTGTTACAATGAGGGAATTATATTTGGAGCCAAACAGAAACACACCGTAGTATTGGTTTGTTAATGGACAGTGTGTACTGTCTTCTGCCATTTAAATTTCCACACAACTTTCCACTTTTGACTTTGAGCTCAGGATTGTGAGTGCTTTGGTCAAAGGATTTTAGATGTGTTGCGAGCAGATACGTAGAAATCATCTGCATTATCAGACACCATTCTTTGATCCTCTGTCACAGCTGTGAGAGGAATTCTCCAGCTGGCCTACTTGACCAAGAATGAGCTAACTTGTGGAACCAACCTGGACCCATAGATATCAAACATAAAGTAGAGTCACCCCATCTGACCCAAACATCTGTGAGAATAAATTAATTGTTGTTTTAAGTCACAAAATTTTGAGGTGGTTTTTTACACAACATTACTAAGCAGTATGACCTGATGCATGTGTCAAAGATCTAGTCACATTTATAGAACACACAAGTCTAATAGCCACAACATACAAGTTATACCATTTTCTCCAAGAGAATTTGAAAGTCTAGGTACAGATATAGAACTGGGCATTATTGAATTGACAAAAAAGTCCAATTATAAAAAGATAAAGCAATTGCAGATAATGGCAGAAACTGAAGTGATATATGAAAAAAAATTAAGATTGATAAGAAGGGAATAAATCCAAGAGAGTCCTGACGGTACCACGACCACCAGAACTGTTTAAGACACCAGAGTTCTTGGCGTGAACAGATAAGAGAATAAAGAAATAAGATTATTGGCTGGGTGAGGTGGCTCACGCCTATAATCCCAGCACTTTGGGAGGGATCACGAGGTCACGAGATCCAGACCATCCTGGCTAACACGGTGAAACCCCGTCTCTACTGAAAAAAAAAAAAAAAACCAAAAATTAGCCGGACGTCGTGGTGGGCGCCTGTAGTCCCAGCTACTCAGGAGGCTGAGGGAGAAGAATGGCGTGAACTCGGGAGGCGGAGCTTGCACTGAGCAGAAATCACGCCACTGCACTCCAGCCTGGGTGACAGAGCGAGACTCCGTCTTCAAGTTAAGGGCATGAATTATGAGAAAATAAAATTCATGATGTGGAAATATACCGAGATGACGAGTTTTAAAGGATAGTCACAAGAATGATGGAGTTGTTAATTGTTGGTGTTGTGAGAAAATGGAAAGTCTAAGTGATAAGCTGTGTTAGAACATACATTTTTGACTATTCCTGTGTAATTGCAAAAGTTAGGTATAATGGAACCAGGGAATTAAGGCTCAAAGCTTTTGCTCTGTGAAGAACTCGATAGGAAGTCAATGAGTGGTAGTACTAGCTCTTATTAGAATAGATATTGCTACATTCAGAAAGAATCAAATAACAAGGGAGCCTCTGTCATTTGCATGGAAAAAGTCTAACCTAAGAGAAACCTGGAGAAACAGTGATTATACCGTATTAATTTAATAGTATAATTTTTCCTTATTTTTTAAAACAAAAATGTAAATCTTTTTTTTACTTACTTTGCAGCTCCAGCACAAAGGATTAAATTTAATTTAAGATCCTAATGGACATGCAGTAAAATGCCGTAACATAAATAAATAGCTGGACTTATTTCCACAAACTAACCATATCTGTGAAACCAGCATTCAAATTCAGAAAAAGAGCGACTGCCACAGAACCCCTATCACACTCTTTTCTAGTCCTTATCTCCCCCAGAGGAGGCCCACTAGCTCAATTTATAACAATTTTGATTTGTTTTCTCTTCCAACACACACTTTAGGTAAATGAGATAATACAACGTGTATTATTTTGTGTCAGAATTTACTTATTGAACATTATGTTTTATTTTTATCGTTTTCTCAACTTTTATTTTAGATTCAGGGCTACCTGTGCAGGTCTGTTACATGAGTAGATTACAAGTCACTGAGGTTTGGTGTGCAAATGATTTCATCACCCAGGTAGTGAACACAGTACCTCGTAGACGGTTTTTCAATTCTTGCTCTACTCCCCCAAGTAGGCCTCAGTATTTATTGTTCCCAGCTTTGCGTCTATGTGTTCTCAATGTTTACCTCCCACTTATAAGTGAGAACATGTAATATCTGGTTTTCTGTTACTGTATTGTTTAGGATAACGGTCTCTGGACCTAACAGATACCTACTCCACCCAACACAATAGAAAAATACATTTTCTCACCTGCACACCAGTACATACTCTAAGATCAACCACATGACATGGTCAGCCATAAAGCAATTCTCCAACAGATATTTTGTTTTTGAAGTTCACTGATTTTTTTTTTTTTTTTTGAGACAGAGTCTCACTCTGTCACCCAGGCTGGAGTGCAGTGGCCGATCTCGGCTCACTGCAACCTCCCCCTCCTGGGTTCAAGCAATTCTTCTGCCTCAGCCTCCTGAGTAGCTGGGATTACAGGTGCACGCCACCATGCCCAGCTAACTTTTGTATTTTTTTTTTGAGACAGTGTTTCACCATGTTGGTCAGGCCAGTCTCGAACTCCTGATCTTGTGATCCGCCCACCTCAGCCTCCCAAAGTGCTGGGATTACAGGCATGAGCCACTGCACCTGGCCTATTTTTTAAAATTTATTTTTAATTGACAAATATTTTATATATTTATGGGATACAATATGATGAATACATTGTAGAAAGATGCAGTCAAGGTAATTAATAAATCCTTTACCTCACCAACTTAGCATTTTTTGTTGTGAGGACATTGAAAATGCATTATTTTAGAAACTCTGAGATATAGAACTCACTATTATTAACTGTGACAACTATATGGTACAAAAGATCACCAAAACTTATTCCTCTAGTCTAACTGAAACTTTGTACGCTTTGATTAACATCTCCTTTTTTTCCAGGCTTTTTTCCCCCTTTCCTACTCTAGCCTCTAATAAATACCTTTCTAGCTTCTGTTTGGATGAGAATAACTGTTTTAGATACCACATTTAAGTGAGATCGTACCACACTTGTCTTTCTGCACCTGGTTTATTTCACTTAGCATAATGTCCTCCAATTTCATCTGTGTTGTCACAGAAGACAAAATCTCCTTCTTTTTAGAGGCTGTATAGTATTCCATTCAGTATACATACCACATTATCTTTATCCATATGTTGATGGACATTTACATTGCTTCCATCTCTTGGCTATTATTAATAATGCTAAAATGAACATATGAAATGAACGCAGCTATCCTTTTGACATACCAATTTCAGTTCTTTTGGATATTTATCCTAGAAGTAGGATAACTGGACCATATGTTAATTTTATTTTTAGTTTTTAATAAATTTCCAAATTCACTATATTAATTTACATTTCCACCAACAGTGTACAGACATAAAAGAAAATGTTCAATATCTCTAATTATCAGGGAAATGTAAATTAAAGCCACAATTAGATATCATCCACGCCTGTTAGAACGGCTATTAACGAAAAGATTAATGTCAGT
Organism: Colobus angolensis palliatus; assembly: GCF_000951035.1. Lineage (NCBI taxonomy): Eukaryota > Metazoa > Chordata > Mammalia > Primates > Cercopithecidae > Colobus > Colobus angolensis. Next base: position 2,310,648 of record NW_012116411.1, read on the forward strand.
AAGTTTCTATATAATTACAGAAGTCAGATGTAATGTGAACCAGATAATTAAGGCTCATAATTTTTACTATTGAGATATTTGACAGGGAGTCAATAAAACATAGTATTACCTTTTATTAGAGTGGATGTAGAGAAAAGGGAACCCTAACTGTGGATTTTTAAAGATTATTTATTCTTATTTTGGCATAATTTCCCTGATTTGACCATGTCATTATTTATTATCTGTCCATTCTATAATTGATGGCCTTTGGGTAGTTTCCAGATTGAATCTATTTTAGACAATGCTGCTACAAACATTCTAGTGATTATCTTTTGGTAAACATCCATACACATTTTTGTTGGATATACAATGTCTGGATCATAAGAAGAATATATTCAAATTTTGGAGATACTGTCAAATAGTTTCCAAAATGATCCTACAAGTACATATCATCTCACCACCAGGGTATGACAGTCTGTTGGTTTACAGCTTAGATAACACTTCATATTTTCTCTTTTCAACTATTGTGGTAAGTATGCAGTATATCATTTTGTGGTTTTGATTTGTATTGTTCTGATATAATAATGAAGGTATTGGAGAATCTCAGCTACAGAAAACAAATAATAGACACTATATTCTTGGGTCAGATGGGGAAATTGCAGAGGAAGGGTAAAACTTACTATGGGAGACTTAACACCCTCAACAGTATCAGCATGTAAGTGGGGAGGGAGTGTGGGTATTATAAGAGAAGATTTTTGGAGAGCTCTTAGCTCTCCATAGAGGAATTAACAACCCCTCACACTAACATCACTTCAAGCTTAGGCAAAAGATTCTGACAAGACAAGTCATAGAGTTTTTACGATCTCTTGTATTTTGGGAGACACAGTAAACCGGTGTGTAACTGTGGCACGGAAAAATCTTAAAAAATGACGGGTAGGCAGAATAACTTTGATAGCTGACTTACAAAGAAAATGGTAGAACTGTTCTCCCTAATGATGTATCAGTATTGGTTCATTAATTATGACAAACACAGAGCACTAAGTAAAATTTTAATAATAGGAAAGAATGGGAAAATTTTGTACTAGTTTGCAATCATTTTGTAAAAATTGTATTGTTCTAAAATGAAAAGTTTACAAAAAAAAACCAAAACAAAACAGTGAATGAAAATGAAATGAAATGAAAACTAAACATCAGTACTTTTTCCATAACACTGATTTGGGCCTTATGTGAAAAACCAACTATAGTGTTATGTTAAGTTTGATCTTCCAAAGAAGTGGGAGTATTCCCAGGTATGTAAGGAGTGAGGAAAGACTCAGCCACTCCCAGAATAGAGATGCATCTCTCCATATTTTTATATGTTTTAGTTTATGTCTTTTAGTCTGATTTAATCAATCTACATTGTAAATACAAATCAAAACATCATGTTGCATCTAATAGCTATCTCTATTATCTGTCAATTCACATAATTTAAAAATGTATTAATAAATATTTGTTGAATGAAGAAAAAACAATTAATCTATCCCATTAACAAGCTAAAATAGAACAATTCTATTGTCTTACCAACACATGCAGAAAAAGCATTTGACAAAATCTAAAACCAACTTGTGATAAAGCTTCTCAGTAAACTAGGAAGAAAGGACATTTTCAACTTGATAATGAGTATCTCTAACAAACCTACTCGGGTTGGATTGGAAATCTGTAGAAGAGACCTCTGCCATTTCTTGGTCAGGCAGTACAATGGTTTAAATAGAAGATGGAACTCTACTCAGGACTCTGGCAGCAAAAGTAGTCATAAGGTAACTATAGTATTTGCTTTCCATTTGGGAAGGGATGTGGGAATAGAGTGAGATATGGATACTGATTATTTCTGTGGGGGTATTAGAGATACACATGTATTTGCGAATGAGAAGATTTAAGGAAGGAGATACAAATATGAATCATAGACCTTAGTCTAAAGGGTTCCACTTGAAGACGGAATCCCATGCAAAGGTTCTCTGAACTAAAGAGACTGCACTTTCAGGAAAGTTGGCAGGATGGTAATAGCCTCAGAACTTTATATATCTTGGCCTTTGGTAAATTTTGTAACTTCTCTTTCAGATCTCTTATATATTATTCAATCATAGATTATTCAGATTTGAAGGGAAGTTGAAGATTAGTTTGTATTGCCCAATTTAAAGTGAGAAAACAGCCAAGAGAAGTTTAAAGACAACCAAAGTCACAGATCTCATTACATTCTTTGGAATAATGTGTCCTTTTAGTAATTGAGGTGTTTCTGTTATGAAATCTGATTTTGATGTATCAAATATTTTATTTTACAGATATCAAAGTATAACATAAATTAGTCTATTAATCAATGTAATATAGGTGTGTTGAAATAAAATACAAATAATACAATAAAGTACCAAATATGACTTCTGGACTAAGACTATTCTTATATCAACGTCCTCTTTTCAATATTTATTCCCATGTCCCTTTCTCATTGCCTTATAATTCTATGCAACAAATAATCAGCCCTTCCTTTATCATGTTCAGTGTTTTCAACTTGAGAGTTTTATGAGCATTTTGGTTATTTGTGGATTTTTTTGTGCTACTGATGCTAAAAAGCTTCTCATGTTGTTATATTTGTCCTGATCACCATGTATTTTGTCTCTGAGAGTTCGGCTTGATAATTTAACTATAAGGGAATATAAGCACAAGTGATATAATGAATGGGGACAGGGCAGACTGACAAAGTAATGAGTAAAACATTTGTTTTCCAAAAATAAGCACTACAATTCTGGTAAATAAGTATGCAGGATCCCAGTCTGGAACACGCACTCCATAAATACACTACACATCAAATACAAATATGCTACTTTCACACACTTTTAAATAAATGTAGTGGCAGTCTAAAACTAACTGTACAAAGTAGCATTACCTTCAGGATGTATTAACTGGAATATAATATACAGAAAAAATGGTATAGCAAACCCATTGTAACTGGCATAAATTATACTACATCTCCCATAATCACTTCTGGGAATAAAAGTTCTGATTACCAGGATAATTTTAAAAAGTGGGATAATTTTCTTTCATCCTAAAATGAAACAAAACAAAGTAACAACTAAATGGAAGATTTAATAGCTCTTTCCACAGATTTAAAGAAATATCAAAGAAGAGATTAGACTATTAGAGTACAAAATCTAGAAGCTGAACTAATAAGTACAAGTTACTGTTACGGCAACACTGAATTTTCTTACGCATTGTTTTTTTACCACAGAGTGAGATTTTTTGTAAAGTAATAAATTCTTTGTTAACAAGACTGTACAATAGGGAGGGCGTGTTTTTGCTGCAAATGTCATCTAAAAGGACATCTGTAATTGGAGGAGGATTATTTGTAGGGTGATCCCTTGTAACTCTAAGCTTTTGTGGTAGACACTTATATTCGAGATTCTACTATGTACAAATTCTGTGTATACATACAGTAATATATTTACATTTACTCATAAGCCTCACTGCATTTCATTAATAAACTAAATGATTCATTTTTGCTGGCACATTGAAGATTACAAACATAATGTTTTATAGAGGCCTGTATCTTCACAAATTGTGTTAACTATCCAAAGAGAATACATTAGCTGGTATTTCATTTTTTCAAAAATTTTCATTGTGGTAAAAGATATAACATAAAATTTAGCATTTAACCATATTAAGGGTACAGTTTTGTGTTCTGTGTATAAATGTTTGTGCATATTTTGGAACAAGATTTATGCATTTCAGTATTGAGTAATATATCCAGAACAGATTAAAAGTTACATAGAATCTGAAAAAAAATCCTCAATTTTTTTTGTATTTATGGAATATATTTTACATTAGAACATAGGAAAATACTACATGTTAAAGTTTTTAAGCAACTTCAAGAGTTACCTAATTTGTTATAGAAATGGAACTTCAAGTTAGGTAAAACTATTTTTGTTCCAAAATATAAGCAATATTTAGAGAAACTCTAAATATTTTAAAGTAAATTACTGACACGGTCCCTATATTTAGGAAAATTGCAAACTAAGAAGAAAGTATATATAGAGATTAATATAGGTAAGAACGAAAGCAGAAGGCTCACAAATACATACGCTCTAACTCGTTTCCTTTCAAAGCACATCCTAAAATGCAATTATTTTTAATTCACCATATTTATCAACAGAACAAATAAACTAATGTATGTTGTTTATCACCAGGAAACAAATTGTTTTATCATTAAAACTATGGAGGTAGTAACACAGCGGTTAACCTATCTTATGTTTACATAACAGAACTATTCCTTTATACACATTTTCACATCAGATTATCATAGCAATTCTATGAAAGGTAATATTAACCCCTCTGTTGGTATGAGAAAACTCATGACTAAGGAGATTATAAATTAACTTATCCAGCTGTAAAAGGTTAGCACCTGGATTCAAATCAAATCAAGAGTGTTTGCTATCATGCAAGCTGATGAACACTGTATATGCTCTCTTTCCCATATTCCAGTTAGGGTCACCATGCATTTTGGCTTGCCTATGACAATGTCCTTCACATCTGTCATTCCTGAGTAATTATAAATAAAGCTACCTTTCACTTTCAAGATGTTCTGCTTTAGATGATAAATTATGTGGTCATTTAATTATACTCCATATTGCTGGAATCAAGTTATTTCTACTTCAAAGTTTGAAACAGCATGTAGACGTGTATGTGTATGTGTATGTGTGTGTGTGTGTGTGTGTGTGTGTGTGTGTGCTGCATTTGCGTATGTGTGTCTGTGAGTGTGTGGTTTGCTAAGTCCAGGTAAGGGATTGTAATATGACAAGTCATTTATAGATCTGATGTTGTATTCCTCATTTTCAAGGAAGGTAATTAATAAAACATAAAATAGAAAGTATATAATTATATGGTGAATCTAGATTGCAAGTATAATCAAATTGAATAATTACAAGAAAAATTTAGTCATTTGACTTTAAAAGATGCCCTTAATGGAATTTACAAATATTCTTTCACAAAAGGTAGATTAACATTCATATGCCAATCAAGTGCATTTTACACTCACTAATATGAGGCCTACTGAAGATTGCTCATTCCAAAAATAATAGAGATTTTTATCCATAATGTGATACTGTAATGTCAGGTTACTCCATATAGAATGTTTTTCTCTTTTTGATTTTATGGATAGAAGGATAAAAATATAAATTGAAAATAATTTAATTTACTGTATAGAATCAACTTTATAAAATGCCCCACTCTCAAATATTCGAACAAAAATGTTAAATAAAAATATGCAAAAATTACTTTATACATGTGCTTAACATATATTTCTATAGTATTCATAATTTTGCTGGTCTGTTACATACACAATTTATGATACATATATGTGTTTTACATATCAGCATTTTATATGCTGTTTATATAACATATAATGAAGAAACTAATTTTATGAGCAGTTATTAAGTGCAAGACACTCTTTTAAGCACACTGCATTTATTATATTATCTAATCCTCATAATGATCCTATGGTTTTGAGGTACTGCTATATTTATTATCTCAGATGATTAGGAAAATGAATCTTTCTCCAATATTATACCACTGTTAAGTATTAGGACCAGAAATCAAATCTGAGCAATTTGTCCACATTGAACTGCCTTCATAACCACATATGCAAAACTGGAATTCACATACATAACTTTTAGTTTTAAACTAACATTAACTTCTAATTTATTCATAATATTCTAGAGAAAAGAAATATCTTTTCATCATTCTTTCTGGCCTGTTGCTGGTTCCATATCATCCTCTGATCCATTACTGTAACCCACTCTGGTCTGTATTGTGAGCTAACACTCTGGTCGTTATTGTGTGTTAACACTCATCAATATAATCACCATCTCCATATAGGACTGCTACACTAATTGAAGACTAATTTTAGTTTAGATAGTTCATTTCTCGGTGCAATTGACTCAGAGTTTGTGTACATTTCATCATCAATATTTATTTGCCTTTGTCCTTTGCTTTACTAATATTTTATGATCACACATCCACGCAAATATTAGTCTTTAGGCAGTTTGGGACAACTAAAGATGTCTATTCTGCAAATATTCTTATTGCACCTTATTGGAGAAAGTTGTGTCTCCCTTCGATGTGACAAAAATGTAGAGGAGATATGGTTTATGGACTTCCTTGATGGAATTCTGTCATATGTTGAGAACTCTCTTTAAGAACATCTTGCTCCATTGCCCATAAATAATCTACCATGACATAATACAACATACTATTAAACATTTTTTGTGGTTACTGTTAGCCCAGGCCTTTGTAACTTAGACACAGTTTCAGAAGTTTTTTGTGCGTGTGTGTGTATGTGTGAGTTATTTAAAAGCAGTTATGACATCTACTTAATTATTTATAACAATGAGAATCTTCTTGAAATAGTAAATGTTTCCCAGAATCATATGATTGCTTAGGTCTTCGTCTTATGCGTGATGAGAAGATATTGGATATAAGTAAATTTCTTCCAATTTTCCGACCAAGTAACTAAATACACATATTTTCCAGTTCAAGCATTTAATACAATTTAAATTCTGCATGTAATAAAAATGCTATTTGTGTTAACTGCTGTTAACATTTAAAAATATCTGCATAATTTTAACTATTGTCTAACTAAGATTTCATGGAGCATCAGGATTTCCAGATTTATGATTTTTGATTCTTAACTATTGTCTCACTCCTATGCAACCTTGTCTATATTTTCCCAAATGGGTTCTCTATGGTTAATTAACACTGAATATATCATTACATCAGACAAGCCTATAGGGGAATGTGGCATTTACTCGGATAACTTAGGCTGGGATCCTTTAACAGCCGGAGGTATTTTTAGCCATCTCTGATTTTCTACTAACTTACATCACCAAATCATTGACATAACAAAGGAACATTAAAATTTTGGCTTATGATAACTTTGTCAGTAACTTTTAAGTACTAGTAAATCAGATGAAATCAAAGAAAATTCATTTTGATTAGGGTATCTGCTATCAAATGTAACTCTGAAATTTTTCAAGGAGGAGAGTTGTTTTGTGACAGAAAAATCAATGTAATAATTACTATTTTCACTAAGACAGCCATATATGTCATGCTCATACAAAATATATTCTAATTTTGAATCTTATTTGAAAACAAATTATTGAAGCACTATCCACCATGACAAAAGAATACCATCCTCATCCCATTTTCTCGCTAGTAGACACCAATAACATATCACTTTTAATCAAAGGATACTGACTTTCAGTTTCAACTTCAAAATGAAGGGTTTGGAAATTGTCACTCTCATCCTTAAGTAAAAAAAAAAAAAAATGTAGATCTATAGATTCAATCCAAGTAAATCAAAATCATAGGAAACAATTTTGTAAATATTAACAAACTAATTCAAAAGTTTATATGGAAAGGTAAAAGAATAAGAACGACCAACAAAACCTAAAGGAGAACAAAGTTGCAGGACTTACACAGCTTCATTTTAAAACTTAGTATAAAGCTACAATTAATAATTAAGTATGGTATTGATGAAATAATAGACATATAGAAAACTGGAATAAAATATGGATCACAGAAGTGGACCTACACAAATATTGTCAATTGATTTTTAGCAAAACTACCAAGGCGATACAGTTGTGAAGGAATAAACTTTTTAATAATCGATGCTGGGGCAATTGGACATCCACATGCAAAAAGCAGAGAGAAAAATGCCAAATTTCTGTTTCATCAAAAACACTCTTAAGATAATCAAAAAAATGAGTCAGACTAGGGGAAAATATTTTCAAAGCATATATTTGATAAAGAATTTAGCCAACATACACAAGTCATAAAACCCAACAAGTAAAACAGAGAACCCAAATAAAAATGAGCAAAAAATCTGAGCAGACATTTTACCAAGAAAATATGCAAATGGAAAATCTGTAAACACACTCTACTTCATTATCCATTAAGGAAATGAAAATTTAAAAAATGAGATACCAGTGCTGACCCAGTCTAATGCTTACAAATCTAGAAACTGACAATACAAATTATTGGTGGAGATGCGAAGCAATAAGAAATCTCAATTATTAATGGTCAAAATGCCAAAGAAGATAGCCACTTTAGAATACAGTATGGTAGCCTCTTATAAAGCTAAATAAAGCCTTGCTATGTGGTGCAGACATAGCATTCCTTAGTATTTCCCATCAATTTGAGAATTTATGTTCATACTAACACATGCACACAAAGATTTACACTTCTATTCAAAATCACTAAACATGGGAAGCAACCAAATGTCTTTCAATAAATGAATGGATAAGCAAACAGAAGAACATCCATAAAGTGGAACACTACCTTTCAGTGGTAAAACACTATGAACTATCAAGCCATGCGAAAAGATAGATGAATCTTAACTGTATTTTGCTAAGAGAGAGAAGTCAAACAATGATACATATAGTATCATTCTATTTACATACAATTTTGTAAAGGCAAAGTTACAGAGATAGCAAATCCATTCACGCTTACCAGAGATTTGGGAGGGTGGTAGGAGAGTCGCCTGAATATCCAGAGGGGATTATTTTTAATGGTAGTTAGACTATACCGTTTTATTTTGTAATGCAAAATAGCATGCTATTGTGCATTTGTCAAAACCCATAGAACTTCTCCACATAAAGAGTGAACCTTAGAGTACAGAAATTGAAGAATTTGGGATTTCCAGGAATCGCAGCATAGAATGGGAACTGTAAGAAAATAGTCTATCTGTATTACAAATTATGAAACAACCTCACTGAAAGGATAGTGGGGTGTGGGGAAATACAGTGACCTTAAGTATCTTTGGAAAAGAATGGGGACTATATGACTAAAGGCAAAAGGGACTGCACATAATAAACCTTCATTTCTAACTGATAACATTGCTTCCCACGAAAGTAAAGGTTAACAGTCCTAAAACCACAATACATGTATAGTTAAATACATGGTAGACAGTGGAAGCCAGGTTTCAAACTATTGGAGTGGGAGGTTACAGATAAGCAAGAGAATATTAGAATGATCCATATGCTAATGGTTTAGCGTTGGAGGCATAAACATGACCTCATGTTTAGTTCAATATAGATACAGATGATGTGTTATAAATATGTTCAGATATTCACATATATATGCATTTGTATACACACAGTTATTTCCTTGCTCAGTCAGCTGAGAGGGTATAGGCAATGACGCTCCAGTAGTAAAGAGTGCTTCTAATGCTCGGATCTTATTTTCTAATACCATGCTCTAATCAAAGAAACCAGGGATTCTGGGAGGAATGACTGGTTCTAGAACTGGGACAGGAAATGTACAACATGGTCCTGGAGCATCTTGTAGTGCCTGAAGGTAAAGAAGTTCTTTAAACAAAAAGCAAAAATCATAATTATGGGGGTATCTGAATGCAATATGGGAGCAAAATGAAAGAACTCCCAGTGGTCAAATCTGTAACATTTCATGCAACACATAAACATAGTATTGGCTTCTAGTCCGAAGTATAAATAAATGTTCATCAGTCTATGGTAATATAAACAAATGATTTAATAAATAAATAACGGGAAAGAGTAGACAAATATTTCACACAGAAAAAGTGCCAAATGGCTTATTAGGATGTTTTTGCCGTCAAAGAAGTGGAGTCTAACTTTCCACTCCTTATGTTGTACATAGTGAAATATTTCCAAGGAGTATGGAAAGAGGGGGAAAAGCAGTTTCTGTTACAGTGGAAAAATACAACAAACACTATCACAGCCAAGTGATTATTGTTAACATCAATAGTGATAATTCACGTTGACAGTGTGCACCCTCCTAGATATGATGTATCCAGAATGCCACTTTACCTCTGTGGTCTTCCTCACAAAAAAGGGTAACTACAGCCTAATCATGAGACAAAAATCTCACACATTCCAATTACAGGGCACTGTAAAAATGCCAGAGTAGTACTCTTCAAAAATGTCAAGGTCACTGATTTGCTTTCTGGGAAGCTGATTTGCTTTCCAGGAAACCGATTTGCTTTCTAGGAAACCAGGGCGAGTATTGAATGACCAGCGAGTAGGCAAGGCTAGGAGCAAAACTGCACATTTATTTTTGGTCCCCCAGCTTCAGGAAAGAAGGTGTGGGGGAGGGGTGCCGTCTGTCGGCCTCCAGCAGGGGAGGCCGGGGGAGTCACCCAGTGGAGCTCTCGGGGGGAGTTCCTACATTCCGACAGGAGTGACGGCTGAGGAAGTGCGCACCGCGCGCCCACCGGGAGCGGCTTTTACGTCCTAGGCCCGGAAGTGGGCGGGCAGTGGGCGGGACATAGGCGGGTCGGGGGCGGGGTGGTAGGCGTGGCTAGGCGGGTTCCGGTTCTTCTCCGTCGGAGGTCGGGTTGCGCCTGCGCAGTCGACCTGTGTCTTTCCCGGGCGCGGGAAAGCTGACGGTGAAGAAGCCGGAACTGCGCCATCTTGCCTCCGCTTGTCCTAACAGTCACCAGAAACAAGGGAAACCTGAGAAACCGTCACAGTAAACAGGAGCCCACGTAAACATGAATATTGAATGTGTTATCATGAAAGAGAAAGTGGACATATTTAAAAGGTGAGAAAATCTGAAAATAGTATGAACTTTAAGTTCGTAAGAATGTATCACTACTGTTTCACTTATTGTGACAAATGGACCATAATAAGGTAAGATTTAACAAGTCAAAGAGTAATGGATATAGAGAAACTCTATACTACCTTCGCCACTAATCTCTATATCTAGATCTATTCTAAACATTTTAAAAATTCATTATAAACCTTTTGAAAAATATACCCAAGAATGACTGATGGTGAAGAAGGAGATTTTATTAAAAAAAAAAAAAGTTTAAACATTTACATGTGAATATGTAGACAGAATTATATTTTAGACAAAAAGAACTACTGTATGAATTATAGGATGATGAATGTGGAACATATATTATTATTTAATCCAATATACCTTTTTATATAGGTGTATAAATAAACTCAGCCCATGAGAGCAAAACCGGTTTGATCAAGGTGATACTTCTATATTATTTCTGGAATCTACACAGAAACTGGAATCTTGAGGATGAGATTGTCACTTCAATTTTTCTGAACCTTACTAGTATAAGTATTGCTAAAAATTGCTTTTGTTTCTTCTGATTCGGACATGACATTTTTATTTTTATTTTGTAAAATGCTCTTACCAAAATAAATTGATAACAATTAAACCTAAAACAACAATAAATTAAATTTTATAAAACAAATACCTTCTCTGTTATTCCTTTATTATCATCTATTTCTACATGTGACAAAACATCACTCTACAACTGTATATTTGCATAAAGTGGTTTCTTTGAGTAAATAATTCTTTCCTATATATTTGGGACTCTTAAAGTTTTTGGAATACCATTTACTCACTGTTATTTGAATGATTTAGTATTCATAAATAAACGTAGCACTGTATAAAAATTTTAAAACCAATAGCAGTCTTATAGCTTTATGGGGCTTTCAAAATATTCTGGAGTGACAGAATTGTATTACATTTCTCAAAATCATATTTACAGTCCAGGAATACCTTTAATCTAGTAGAAGGTAAAGGCAAAGGGAAAGCGTATTATCCTTCCCCCTTTCCTCAGCTACAGCCTAAAATCTTTGTAACTACTGCTTTATTTTTGTGAAAGATTTAACAGTGCAGTTACCTTTCCAAAATACATAGTTGGGATTGTAATAGGGGAAATACAACATCTGTTTGATAAACAATTTATTAAAATGATACTTGCACACATATGAGTATAGAACAGTATTTTTTTTAAACCACAGCATGACTACATGCTTCTAAGTCTAAGATAAACAGATCACACTGAGAGCTGAAAGAATTCTCCCAGAGACCAAGAGCAGTTTCTCTTTTTTTTTTTTTTTTCTTTTTTGAAATGGAGTGTATCACCAAAATACTTCAATTAGAGCAGGTTGCTCCTGTTCCATAGAGAGTTCCGCTACTGGGCAGAGTTGTGCATGAAGTTATTTGAAAAATGCTTGGACTTCTTATTGTCATAGTTGCTTCTTATACACAGTAACTTTCACCTCACAGGTTGGACATTCATCTAAGTTGTAGTCAGGAACAAATGGATTCCTCCCACTCACAGTATGAGACACCGGAGATTAAGCAAAGAAAATAATCACATGGAGATGCAGGTTGAGTTTTCATGTCATTTCTATGGTGATAAGTGCAGTGGTAAGGAAATATAATTTCTCTTTGATGTAACACAATGCATATAAATCCATCTAATATTAATCCATAATTATATCCTATATACTCCAGATAATTGTCACTGTTAAATCAAGAGGAAAGAATTTATTTTAGAAAAGTTTTAAGTTATGTAATGTTATTAAAAGCTGGGCCAAAAAGAGCAGAGTAGACATATATGTTCCACCTGATTGTGAAAATAGCTTTTTTATGTAAATGAATTCTGGGTGATGCCATGGGCTGTAATGCTATTTCGCCTGTATTCATGTGCTTAACCTGTCACTGTTCCTGCAATTTCTAGATGAAGAAAGCCATTGCATATTCCGAGCAGGTCTGCTCACTGATATGATATTAACAAATAGTGGCAACACATCAAGTTTGGAGGTGGACCAGCCACAAGGAAGTTATTTATGTAACTTATTCTGGGCTGCAAACCAAGATGCCATGGCTCTTTAACAGCCAGAGCCAAGAATTAGCAGAGCAAGGAATGTCTTATACCTGACAAATCAATACAGTGAAGTGTTTCACTTCATTCCACTGGAGTAATTAAAACATTTGTATCCAAGGGGATCCATAGGACATGATGCGTAACAAATGTTAGCAACCACCTTTAACTATCTCTAAACAGCGCTATAGCCAAGCATTTCCAAATTACAGCCAAAAAGGACAAAAAGAGCATAAAGCAGCATTTTCATTAATTCATGCAGAGGAGTACCGTAGTGGCAGCATATGTTTTGGTGGTGTATCTCCTAATTGAAGTGAAGTAATTCATAACATGATTATAGGAGCAAGCTACCTAAGGTTTATCACATGCTCATAGAGATTCGTTTTAGTTGTTACGGATTATGAGGCCCACAGTATTGCCTAATGGGTTAAATTTCTTTTGTTGATGTTTAACTGTGTTATAATTGTTAAAAGTATAATGTATATAATTTTAAAATAAAATAATAAAGATCTCTTAATTAAAAATTGTTTTGCTCCATCCTCAAATATCTCCCTTTAACGTCAAAAACTACATTTAACGTTTTATGTTTTCCAGTTGTTATTTTAATCTCTTTGTATCATAGATGCGTACAGCTCCTTAGTAAATTACTGATTGTACAACGGTTTTATTGGTTTCCTACTGAGATAACTGAGAATTTTGCTTAATTATACTCTCCCTTTCTTCCTTAGCCTGCTTTTCTCTCATAAACCATATATGCCCAGATACAAGAGAAGATTGCTCCCTAAAATCTTTGTTCTGAAATGAGTCATCTTATTATGGATTTTAAAAATGCTTCCTTCTCAGTAAGAGAGAACACAAAATTGGAAAAACATTCCATGCTCATGTTTAGAAAGAATCAATATTGTGAACATGGCCATACTGGCCAAAGTAATTTATAGATTCAATTCTATTTCCATCAAGCTACCATTGACTTTCTTCACAGAATTAGAAGAAAATTACTTTAAATTTCATATGGAACTAAAAAAGAGCCCATATAGCCAAGACAATCCTAAGCCAAAAGAACAAAGCTGGAGGCATCACGCTACCTGACTTCAAACTATATTACAAGGCTACAGTAACCAAAACAGCATAGTACTGGTACCAAAACAGATATATAGACCAATAAAACAAACAGAGACATCAGAAATAACACCACACATCTACAGCCATCTGATCTTTGACAAACCTGACAAAAACAAGAAATGGGAAAATGATTCCCTATTGAATAAATAGTGTTGCAAAAATAGGCTAGCCATATGCAGAAAACTGAAACTGGACCCCTTCCTTATGCCTTATACAAAAATTAACTCAAGATGGATTAAAGAATTAAATGTTAGGCCTAAAACCATAAAAACCCTAGAAGAAAACCTAGGCAATACCATTCAGGACACAAGCATGGGCAAAGACTTCATGACTAAAACACCAAAACCAATTGAAACAAAAGCCAAAATTGACAAATGGGATCTAACTAAACTATAGAGCTTCTGCACAGGAAAATAAACTATCATCAGAGTGAACAGGCAACATACAGAATGTGAGAAAATTTTTGCAATCTATGCATCTGACAAAGGATTAATATCCAGAATCTATATGGAATTTAAACAAATTCATAAGAAAATAAAACATCAAAAAGTGGGCGAAGGATATGAACAGACACTTCTCAAAAGAAGACATTCATGTGGCCAACAAACATATGAAAAGCAGCTAATTATCACTGGACATTACAGAGATGCAAATCAAAACCACAATGAGATACCATCTCACGCCAGTTAGAATAGCAATCATTAAAGTCAGGAAACAACAGATGCTGGAGAGGATGTAGAGATACAGGAATGCTTTTATACTGTTGGTGGGAGTGTAAATTATTTCCACCATTGTAGAAGACGGTGTGGAGACTCCTCAAAGATCTAGAACCAGAAATACCATTTGACCCAGCAATCCCATTACTGGGTATATACCCCAAGGATTATAAATCATTCTGCTCCAAAGACAAAAGCACTTGTATATTTATTGTGGCACTATTCACAATAGCAAAGACTTGTATCCAGCCCAAATGCCCATCAATGATAGATTGGATAAAGAAAATGTGGCACATATACACCAGGGAATACTACGCAGCCATAAAAAAGGATGAGTTCTTGTCCTTTGCAGTGACAAGGATGAAGCTGGAAACCATTCTCAGCAAACTAACACAGGAACAGAAGACCAAACACCACATGTTCTCACTCATAAGTGGGAGTTGAACTGTGAGCATATATAGGCAAAGGGAAGGGAACATCACACACCGGGGATTGTTGGGGGGTAGGAGGCAACACGAAGGATAGCATTAGGAGAAATACCTAATGTAGATGATGGGTTGATGGGTGCAGCAAACCACCAAGGTACGTGTATATCTGTGTAACAAATCTGTACATTATGCCTATGTATCCCAGAACTTAAATAAATAAATGCTTCCTTCTCATAGGCCACTTCCCCATTAACTTGTTCTAAACACAATAAAATATTTTGAGGAAGGCACAATATGACCTCAGTTTTCTGAGATGCTCAAGAAAATCTGGTGCTATGAGTAAAAACAGAAGGCAAAGAGATATAAGAAATATTTAGTCACTAACACTTTATATGATATCACAGTCAGCTGTTAGCTGTCTTCACAGATGTGTCTTTAAAACTCATTTTTAAAGGTAATAATAAATTTTGTTATGAAGAAAATACTTCTTTACAACAACAAATCTGTTAAAAGATAGTAGTATTCATACTGGTACTAGAATTCGGTATCAGTATTGGTTAATGCTACTTGGAACTTGGCTTAACTTTTCCAGTGAGATCACACTTGAATTTAAAAGTTGCTACATTTCAAATAATGTAAATGGAATTGAGGATGATGGGTTTTAAAATTCCATGCTAGATTATTTGAAAAGTGGTTCTAATGGTCACAATGAATGATATAGAAGATGCATGAAAGGAGTTTGAATAAAATTGTTCACAAAATTGGAGGGAAAAAAGTTAAATCTGTGTGTGTGTATTTTTACACATATGATTTTAAATATGCAACTAAGTTACAAAACTAAACATTACAAAAAGTAGAATTTGACATATTCACCTAAATCTTTAAATTTATTCATAGGAAATTTGGCCAAAAAATTTTTAAAGACTTTCTCATTCACAACAATGGAGGATTACCTTATATTTTATTGTTCTCTTTCTCTTGCTCTATCTATCTATCTATCTACCTACCTACCTACCTACATACCTACCTACCTATTGTTACCCTATTGGCTACCTGTGTAATGTATTTATATATTAACAATATATTTAATTTATATATTAATAATTAGCCTTAATTATCAACTATTTGGTACCTCTTCCTGGAGAAGGATTAAACCCCCAATCTTGTTCAAATCACATAAGTGAGAACAGTATGTCATTTCTAAAATAAAACTTAAAGTTTTTTTCTCCCTTTGACACAGTGTCTCACTCTGTTGCTCAAGCTGGAGTACAAGGGCCTGATCATGACTCACAGCAATCCTGATTTCCCAGGCTCAAGTGGTCCTCACATCGCAGCTTCCTGAGTAGCTGGGACCACAGACATTCACCACTACACCCCGCAAATATTTTATTTTTTATACAGACAAAGTCTCATTTTGTTTCACAGGAGTCTCAAACTCCTGGACTCAAGTGATCTTCCTGCTTAGGCCTCCCAGAGCGCTGGGATTACAGGCATGAGGCACTACACTTGGCCTGGAATAAATTTTAAGAGTCAGTCTATGTCATGATTTTTTTTTTTTCCTCTTCCAGAACAACACACACTTACCCACATAGAGGCTACTTCATAACCCTGGGTTCCAGAGTGAAGGAAACATGAAACTGAACCACAGCTGACCCATGAAAGACAAGTGATAGGAGTCAGTTGAAACCTTTGTTGGTATAAGATAGGTTATCAGCTTTAATATGGTGTTGCCATTTTTTTTTTCTGCAGCATAACCAAGTTCATCTTGACTGATGAATGTGCTAATTTTTATTTCATGAGGTAAAGACTCTGAGGCCTTTCCAGAAAGATATAATAGCCCATACTATTCTCTGCCTCTCTTTGCTGTATTTTATTGTCTACTTTATGCCAGCATTATCTCATTTTTAAATTGTCAAGACTGGAAACATTTTCATCCTGGCTAACCATACGTGGTAGACTGAATAATTGTCCCTGCAGATACAAGGTACTAATTCCTAGAACTTAAGTTACCTTACCAGGGGGAGAGGTTCTTTGCAGATGTGATTGCATTAAGGATCTTGAGAGATGGGGATATTATACTGAATTATCCAGTGGGCCCTAAATGCAATTAGAAGCATCATTATAAAAGATGGGCAGAGGGATGGGACTCACATAGAGGAGAAGACAAGGTGAAGACAGAGCAGAGAGAGATACGAAGTTGGTGGCCTTAAGGATTGAAGTGAAGTAACTCCAACAACCACGACAAGCTCAGAGAAGTAAGAAATGAACTCTCCCAGAGCCTCCAGAGGGAGTGTGGTCTTGCTGAGATCTTGGTTCCATATCAGTGAAACGATTTCAGACTTTTGGCCTCCAGAAGTGGGAGGGAATAAAATTTCTGTTGTTAAGCTACCAAGTTTGGAGTAATTTGCTACAGCAATCACAGGTAACTAACACACCATACTTACGTCCTCTGAGCTTTGGCTATGTGTTGTTTCCACAGACGCAAATTAACCACATAAACAGTGTTTACAAAAACACAAAATAAAAAAACCCCTGAACAAACCGAATTTTAAAAACTGCTTTTTTTTTCAGGTTAGTAATCCAATTAGTCAGCACTTTTCAAGGAATCCAATTTTTTTAAATGTAATAAAATGGTACATGCTATCCAAATGCATCATTATAGACTCCAAGGAAGCTCTTAATAATAACTACATGCAAAGTCACTTGCCCCTCTCTAAAGTTTCACAGCATCTTAAATGTCAAATAAGTTTTAACGCTTAATATGTAGTATTGCTATCAGAAGATTCACTGTAGTGTAGTAAAGGAGGTATAGATTTCAGGGTCTGAATAAAATGGGTTATAATCATAGCCTTTCTACTCAGTAACTGAGCGATCTTAGAAACGTTTCTCAGACCTCGATTTCCTCATCTGTAAAATAAGAATAATGCCTAATTCACAGTGTGATTTAGGTGTTAAATCTGTACAAGGCACATGGCATGGTGCTAAAAATTTACTTAATATTATTTCTACCTCTTCTTAGATCTGTATATCTACTGAGTTGTCAACATTCAAGGACAGGAAAACTTCAGATTGCTTTTGTTTCTACCTTCAGGATAGTCAAGTAGCTCACACTTACCAGTATTTGACATGTGTTTAAGAAAATGATAAATGGATGGGTGAAGGAATGAATGGCTTACAGGACAAGCAAGATGTGCTCTGAAATTTTACTCATCCCTGCACTCTTGAAAATGACAAGAAAAGACACTCAGATTTCATTAACCAACTCTGAACAGCCATTTCTTGCTTCTGGACTTTAGAGTTCCAAGCCTGACATTTCCTTTATTTACTTTTAGGAAAATGTCTTTCAAAATAAAGGACACAATTGGAAGAAAGAGGGGGAAAAGTGGGAGACAGAGAGGGACACAAAGGTAGAGAGAAAGAGGAGGAGGGGGAGAAGAGGAGAGGAGAAATCATGAGAGAAACTCATCCCTCCTCTTAGAGTCCCCCTAATTTAGAGACTCTTCTCTCTTCACACACTGTGCTTCTGTGGATAGACCACAGTTTTGGATCCTGAAGGTCTGTCACATTCATGCAAAGCAACTGATCTCCATGGGGACCATTGTCTGAGGAAGATAAAGACCTGCTACATGACAACCGCTGACTATAGTTCTGCTAATTTTATTCCCTTTCACTGAGTTCCAGATACTAAATCTGAATCCTGCTTACTTATCTTGGAAACCTCAGCCCAATAACAAAGGAGATGTCTTATAATTATCTGGGTACTAAACACTTTTTCTGTGTATATCTTGTCTGCCATTAGTCTTTGTCCTTCCTTAGTGAACGTTTACTTGATAAACTTATGAATCTCTTTGAATATATAGTTTATCATTTTTACAAAGCCATAAACATGCTTATTACATAAGGTTGTTGTGAGAATTCCATGGGGATCTAACCACAGTCCCGCGGCCCAGTACAGAACATTTGACAAATGTTAGGGCTCTTTTAAGTTTAAAACCACTTATTTTCATTAGAATGCTGTATAGTTTAGTCATTAAAAGTAGAGTTTTCTAAAAGTATAGGTTTCATTTTGAATCCTGGCTCTACATTTTACTATGTAATATGTCACAAGTTACATAACATCTCTGAATTTTCTTATATGTAAAATGAAAATAATGATAGCACCTCCATCATAAGATTCTTTGTAAGAATTAACTAAACTAATCTTTGGAAATTTTTGAGATATTCAGGTTGACTGCTGAGCAATTTATCAAAATATATAATCCTGGAAAGATAATAAATTTCACGGGGAAGAAAAGGTACTAGTTGAGGAACAAGTATACTGTTTTGAAAAAATGAGTATTTTAGAATGTGTCAAAGAGATACAAGTGGTGACATGAAGGAATAAGTTTGATATGAAAATATAGAGCTCATAAGACATTTAAACTAAAACACGAAAATGGGTTGGCAGCCATCAGCACATAGATGGTATTATATGTACAGCGTGAGACTGAATGACCTTATCTCAGAAAGTAAATCAAATCTTCTTTTAACTAAAGAAGAGAAATGCTTTCAGGATGCCTGATGTTTACTGTTTGATGTTGAGCAGAAGAAAAGTTGTTAGCTGAGAAGACTCCAAAGTAGCAACAAGAGAAATAAAGAGAACAAGAGAATGTTACAGAAATTGCACCATACAGAATTTAGTTGCAGATAAGAGAATAAGAGAATATAGACACAGGAAATTAGATGCTTACAAATTTGGCGGTTGGGCTTGTTCCATAAAATTTACTCCCAGAACAAGGTAACTGAGGTTGCCTATCAAGGAAATAGTTTCGCATGTTATAATCATATATCTGATGAAAAATATTGGCATTGTCTCAAGTGCTGGCTACAGGATCACACTTGCTTGGCCACAATATAAAGACAAGAAGTCACCACCAGATTGATTTGCTTTGTAATCATGCTACACAAACAAAACTAATGTTTCAATCTCTATACTTTGCCACGGTCATTACTAAAAGTCCTGCATACATAATTTTCAAATAATAAATTATATATAAAACGTTGGAACACATGTCAGAAGAGTCAATTTACCATGCGGACCAAAAGGTATGCAAGGGGAGGGAAGTATTTCAAGGAGAAAGGGGCAGCTATTTGTGTGCAAGGGTACTGGTGAGGCATGTAAAGGACCACAGAACAAAAAATTAAATTTGGCACTAAGAGATATCCTTGCTGACCTCAACAGTAGTAGCATAAATGTGAAAACTTGAGGGAGATACAGTAGGTTGAAGAGTGAAAGAGTAGCAAGGAAATGGAGAAAAGAAAGAGAAACAACTCATTTTTGGAGTGTTTTTGTGAAAAGAAGCAGAGAAATGGAGCAATGGCTGGGTGTGAATGGAGGGGTCAACATAATTGTTTTTTATTTTATTGGCTTTACATGGCATGTATTGACAAACTGATGCAGATAACTCAGTAGAAATGGAGAATAATGTTTCAGAGAAATAAGGGATAGCTGCAAGATAAAATACTTAAGAATATTACAACCCAAATTAGGGTGTTCTCAGAGAGAGAGAGTAAAGGGAGAGAGGAAAAAAAGGGAGCCCAGAAGATTGCTTGCAAAAAACTGGATAAATAATGGATTATGAGCTTAAGTGTGTACAAGGAGAAATGAAGATAGCATATGGAGACTGGATAGTGGAAAAGTTTGATGGATTGATGGATTGGAGGTCTAAATTAGGTAAAAAATAGCTTGGAGTGGACCAATTAGAGTCAAGGGCAAATGGAAGGGGTCAGACTGATATAGTTATGGTTCTGGATATGAACAGGTCTAGGATGTTAATTATCAGAATGTTAAATATAGTAGATTTTTTAAGTTTGCTGGAAGTGAGGAAGTCAAGAAACAGAACTGGGGGTGATGGATGGGTCTTCTTGGCTATATCACTGATAATACAGTAGCACTAATTGACAGTAAAACCCTGAGCAAAGAAAATATTCGTTTAGTGAGTGAAACAAGGTGACTTTAAGATCTAAACATACAATGGCAATAATTTAGCAGAACTATATGGGCATCAAATAAGCTATGGTTTAGAATGAGGAAAGAAAACACATATACGTTGATTTTAGAATTGTCATATGGACTAAAGTTGATAATTGTTATAAAGTACTATAACCAAACTCATGCACGTAAACACACACACAACACACATAGACACACACATACAGACACACACAAACACACCACGGAAGTATTAGACCGCTAACTAGAAAAATCCCACAACATGACATAAATACAAAAAGTTTTTAGAGCAAGTGGAATTTTAACTGCTATATGTTAATTGGTGGTAATCCCAGCAATAAAGACAAGGTAATCAGAGAAACTTTTTCAAAAAGTCTACACATTCATTGACACGCTGTTTCTTCTGCAATGAATTCTTGATGATACTGAGTGTCTTACTAATATCTCTATTCCACACAACTGGCATGAACTCAGGCACACTGAATCAATATTTATTTAATTTCAAGTTCTAAGAATCTAAATTATATGAAGACATTTTTCTCCATTTAGTAACTGAAATATGGAAGAATTTAAGAGAGTCTAAATTTGCCACTCCATAGCAAGTGGAAAATGTATAATGCTATAGTGAATCACAATAAATTTAATAGTATTTTCACTTATCAAGCATTATATCTGCTGTATATGATGCCTACCATATTTCCAATTTACTAAAATAAATGTGGATTGAGAATGTAAATATTTATTATGCATAGTTTCAAGAAAATCAAAAGATAGGACCCTCCCTGACCCTGGAAATTTGTTCAGACAATCTGTAGTCATGGTTCATTAGTGACATGCCCTACCAAGCTGGTGAATAAATAATAATTTTCATTCCCTTTCATTGCTTTTCCTGCTTATGGAGACTATTAGCAGATAAAAATGACATTAATGCACATTTTGTATAATAAAGATTCCATGAACCTAAGAATCTTATTTTCACTGTCAAGCACCCATAACCACAGCAGGGGGATGATGAATAAGAGATAAAAGCCAGAAATAGCAAAATTCAATATAATTTTAAGTGAAGTGTAACCAGAAATGTGAGTGAAAAAATGCAATTATATGCTAGCAGAAGGAGACTGCTGATAATTAAACATAAATGTATAATATACATATACATAACAAATATAAATATATAGCCTAGGTAAGTTTTGTGACCATTATATGTAGAATTCTATGTGTGCATATATATACATATATTCTAATATATATTTAAGTATGATTGCAAGAACAAAACAATTTTCTTAAGCCTTGCTTGACAGCTGTTAAGGATCTCCTTTACATTTAGAAATAACTAAAGTAAGTAGGCACAAGAGAAATAAATGCAGAGCAGATCATTTCAAACACACAAATAGGCACATATGATTCAATAATGACACAGGCAAT
Source organism: Colobus angolensis palliatus (assembly GCF_000951035.1). Classification (NCBI taxonomy): domain Eukaryota; kingdom Metazoa; phylum Chordata; class Mammalia; order Primates; family Cercopithecidae; genus Colobus; species Colobus angolensis. The sequence goes on from NW_012116411.1 coordinate 2,333,004, forward strand.
AACTGTGCTAATGAAAATTACCTCCTTGACTATTGTCTTATTTCTCCATTTTCTTCTCATATTGGTAGAAATCATTTGTAAAGGCATTGGCTTTCCCCAAAAATAAAGTATCATGCCAGTTGCTGATGTCTTGCTTTGGTAAAATACAGTTAGGGGTATCTACTGCTCCCTGAATATTGTAAGAGTCAGAAACAGATATTTTAACTTTTAAAATCTTCATGCCAAATAGGGAAAATTTTACTGGCCTGATGATTTTTGTATTTTTAAGTATAATGTATAGGGCAAAGGTCTTTGAAAACTATTTTGTCTCATATATTTAGCCACATATATTTTTGATAACAGTCATAAGAAAATAGACAGTGGGTCCTACGTTCTGTGAATCACTACTCAGTAATAACAAACATGCTCAGAGCTTTACAAGGAAACGAAGACTTGAAAGATCGACTTATAGTCTAAAGATGTGCATCAACTATTTACAAGAAAACATATTTCAAAAATGACCCCACCTTCAAAAGCTTGAAATAAGTCCCTGCTCTAAACAGCAGATCAAAATTAGATAAGCTTAGTTGAGTATACAGAGGAGGCCCTAACTGTCTTTTTTCAGATATTCAATTTTATTTCAGGTTAGGATAAAAAATAAATTTAAAAAGGTGATTCATGTTTGTTTGATTCTGTTTTAATGAAGAACTTCTTGGGGAAAGTAAAATGTCACGTAACCTTCTCAAAGGAAATACAAAGAAATAAAATTTTCAATGACTCATGAAGATGCAAATGACAAGAAAATATCTGAAGTAACCTCAAAGTGATTCTCTGCCCATGGAAGTAAAGAACTAATATAATCTATAGAGGGTGATGTCAGTAAGATGGTCCACCAGAAGCCCTTGGTCCTAATCTCCAACACAAAAACAGCCAAAACAAATAAGCAACTACATTTTATAACTTAAGGGGAGCACAGAAGTACATGAAAGGGGTAGCAGAAACTGTGATGAGCACAGAAACTTAGGAAAGTCACTTAGAGAACAGAAGAAAACACCTGACCTCTATCACTGCATCACCCAGCCCAGGATCAGATAGGAACCAGGAGAAACCTCTCCCTTTAGGAAAAAGATCAACAAGAAGGCCCCAGCAGCCCTCATCAACACCTTGCATGCCTACAGTTCTCAAAAGCACTAAGCACACCCGAGAGAACTATCTGGAGTCAACAAAGCTGTGCTCCCCAAGAGAAGTAGCAAACATTGTACCCTAGCTGTTGTGGCCTGCAAGGCAGCTACACTACACCACTGTGGAGATGCAACTACTACTGGAGTGTGTCTTGGTCAGGGAGCAAGTGGCCGCACCCTGTCATCATTGAGGCTTAGCCCTGCTCCTGCCAAGCCACCCTCGCTTAATGGCTCCCCATCCCCAAGCCAAGCTGGGAGCTGCTGTTATAACTCTACCTTATGGGGCCAAAAGACAGTGAAGGTGCTCCACCTATTCCTCCCAGTCAGAGCTGTGCGTCACTCTCTCAGGTCCCAGCTGAAGCTGCTCACTCCATGCTGGGGAAATGGTACCTTGGCAAAGCTACTCCATGTACCCCACCCAGTAGCTGCTGAACCCTGTCCCACTGTGCCAAAGCTGAAAGAATGCCCCTTTCTCCTGGGAAAACAGTACCCTGCTGTCCCACAGCTGTCACAATCACCTCCTTAGTGCCTAAGTAGAAGCAGCAACCTGCCTCATTGGAAAAGGTAACTTTGTTGCCCAGAGTGGCTATGCGCCCCTGTCCTTAAACCGAAGTGGCACCCAGCTTCCCAGATAAATGGTGCCTGGGCCACTCAGAGCAATCACATCCTCCTGGCCCAAAGTAAAGCAGCACATGAAGCCACCTGAAGAATTGATACTTTGGCCAAGCTGAGCAGTTGCACATCTTATGGCTGAGCTGAAATGGTATCACATGTCCCAGGGAGACAGAGCAGTGACTAGGCTGAAACACCCAGCCTACAGGCCAAACAACTCTAGTACCATGTTTCCCTGATGCTGGAGTAGCCCATTAGAGTACAAGCTGCTGAGGTACCCTCCACCCCATAGAATGGAGTCATCACTATACTGTTCCCTGCTCCCCAAAAACGAAACTACAGTTGTGCTCCAACATTATGGGGTCCTTGCCACTGCTGAACCTGGTTGCACAGAGTCTGTGATACTGCCAAGTTTCAGAGTCCAGAGTCACCACTAGCCAATGCCTCATCACCAGGGACTTGAGTTGCCAGTGAACCCTATTGCTCTGATTCCCAAATGGTATGTATACCCCACTCCCAGGACCCAATCCTTTATAGTACACCTTCTTCTCGGGAGCTGGGTCAGTGATGTGCCCTGTCGCCAAGTGCCACAATAAGTTTATGGCACCTTGAGATCAGAAACCCAGCTCCACAGCTATTCTGAGCACCTTGGCCATGGATCCTAGTGCCACTGAAGCTGCTTATAGGCTGTGTCAGATGCAAAACCAAGAAGGATCCCCTCTGCTGAGTCTCTCCATTGTGGGGAAAAAAAGAATAGAACAGTCCCTAAATCCCTTGCCACCAAGCACCCTAACAACTTTTGTTACCACCATCATGGCCACAAACTTCTCTAACCTAAGTCACCAACACACCCACAGTTATCGCTGACACTGTTTGTCCCTGAAGAAGCTGAGTGAAGGCTACACACACTGCATCTAAAATATAATAGAGAGTTTCCACAGCAAACCAGATTCAGCAATTGAAAGAATCTCTGAGATTTATCCCAGGGATGCAAGGAGAGTTCAACATATGGAAATCAATAAATGTGATTCACCACGTTAAAAAATTGAAGGACAAAAATCATACGACCATTTCAACAGCTGCAGAAGAGGCATTTGACAAAATTTAATATTCTGTCATGATAAAAACTCTCAAAAAACTAGACATAGAAGGTGCATACCTCAACACAACAAAAAACATATATGACAAAGCCACAAATAACAGCATACTGAATGGGGAAAATTTGAAAGCTTTTTCTCTCCTATCTGAAACAAGAGAAGGATGCTCACTTTCTCCACATCTACTATAGACAAGAGAAAAAAATTAAAAAGCATCCAAATCGGAAAAGAGAAAGTCAAACTGCCCGTTTGAAGACAATGTGACCTAATATATATAATGCTTCAAATACTCAAACAAACAAAAACTGTTATAACTAGTAAACAAATTCAGTAAAGCTGCAGGATACAACATCAACACGCAAAATTAGTACTTTTTCTATATACTTACAGTGAACTATCTGGAAAAAAAAACAAAAAATTAGTCCATTTATAATACCTAAAAAAATGCCTAGGAATAATTTAACCAAAGAAATAAAAGTTATCAACACTATAAATTTTAAAAACACTGATGAAATGAATTCAAAAGTACACAATTAGATGGAAATATACCTTGTGTTTATGGATTAAAAGAATTACTATTGTTTAAATATCCATACTACCCAAAGTGATCAATAGGATTCAATGACATCCCTTTCAGAATACCAATAACATTCTTTGCAGAAAGAGATAAAACAATCTTAAAATTTGCATGGAACCACAACATACCCCAAATAGCCAAAGCAATCTTGAGCAAAAGAATAAAGCTGGAGGCATCACAGTACCTGACTTCAAAATATACTGCAAAGCTATAGTAACCAAAACGGCATTGGAACTGGCATATAAATAGACACGTAGACCAATAAAACAGAAAAGAAATAAATCCATACATGTACAACAAACTGACTTTAGTAAAAGTCATCAAAAGTACATGTTGGAGTAAGGACAATCTTCCCATTATGATGCTGGAAAAATTAGATATCCACATGAAGAAGAATAAAAATAGGCCCTATTTCTCACCATATTCAAAAGTCAACTCACAATGGATTAAAAAGACTTAAGTATAAGATTTGAAACTATAAAATTACCACAAGAAGACACACGAGAAATGATTCTGATATTGGTCTGTATAAGGCTTTTATGAATAAGACCTCAAAATGCATGGGCAACAAGAGCAAAAATAGATAAATCAGATTAAATCAAACTAAAAACCTGCACAGCAAAGGAAACAACAATCAGAATGAAAATAAATCAGGGCCGGGCGCGGTGGCTCAAGCCTGTAATCCCAGCACTTTGGGAGGCCGAGACGGGCGGATCACGAGGTCAGGAGATCGAGACCATCCTGGCTAACACGGTGAAACCCCGTCTCTACTAAAAAATACAAAAAACTAGCCGGGCGCGGTGGCCGGCTCCTGTAGTCCCAGCTACTCGGGAGGCTGAGGCAGGAGAATGGCGTGAACCCGGGAGGCGGAGCTTGCAGTGAGCTGAGATCCGGCCACTGCACTCCAGCCTGGGTGACAGTGAGACTCTGTCTCCAAAAAAAAAAAAAAGAAAGAAAGAAAAAAAGAAAATAAATCTACAGAATAGAAAATATTTTCAAATTAGATACCTGACAAGGGTAAATATTCATATATATACAAAATTCAAACATCTCAATAGAAAAATAATTCAACTAAAAATGGGCAACAGATCTGAATGGACATTTCTCAAAAGAAGACATACAAATGGTCAACAGGCATGTGAAAAAAAATGCTTAACATCACTAATCACCAGAGAAATACAAATCAAAACCACAATGAGATGTTGCTTCACTCTCTTTAGAATGACCACTACCAAAAAGACAAACTATAACAAGTGATGGCAAGGATGTGGAGAAAGGGGGAGAGTTTGCCCACTGTTGGTGGGAATGTAAGTTAGTACAGATATTATGGCAAACAGTATGAAAGTTTCTATAAAAAATTAAAATAGAACTACCATATGATCCAGCAATCTCATTTTGGTTATATATTTAAAGGAAATGAAATCAGTAAGGAGAAGAGATATCTGCACTATTCTGTTTACTGCAGCACTATTTGCAATAGCCAAAATATGAAACCAACCTAAATATCCATCAACAAAAGAATGGATAAGGAAAATGTCATATATAAGCAATGGAATACTACTTGGCCACAAAAAAAAGAATGAAATTCTGTCATTTGTATCAACTTGGATGAGCCTGTAGGACATTACATTAAGTGAAGTAAGCCAGACACAGAAAGACAAATACCACATGATCTCACTTATATTTGGAATCTAAAAGCATTGATTTCATAGAAGCAGAGAGCAGAAAAGTGGTTACCAGAAGTGAGGGAGGTTAGAAAGAAGGAAAACATGGGGATAATTTGGCCAATGGATAGAATCTGACAGTTGGATAGGAGTAGTAAAGCACTGGTATTCCATTGCACAGTGGGGTGATTATAATTAACAATCACATATTGTGTATTTCAAAATACAGTCACGCACCACATAAGAATATTGTTGTCAATGAAAGACCACATATAGGACAGTGGTCCTGTAAGATTATAATAGTGTATTTTTCTGTACCTTTATGTTTAGATACACAGATGCTTACAATTTGTGTTACAATTACCTATAGTATTCACTATAGGAACATGATGTACAGGTTTGTAGCCTAAAAATAATAGGCTATACCATATAGCCTAGGGGTGTAGTAAGCTCTACCAAGTAGGTTTGTTGAGTACCTTCTATGGTGCACATGCAATGACAAAATTGCCTAACAACGCATTTCTCAGAACGTACCTCCATTGTTAAGCAATGCATGACTGTAGCTAGAAGGGATTCTTAATGTTCTCACTGCAAATAAATGATAAATATTTGAGGTGATGTATTTGTTATTTTTTCTCATTACAAAGTATTTATATAATATCACAAAACTACCCAATAAATGTGTACGATATTATGTTGATTAAAAATAAAGTAAAAGTCTAAAAAAATAGCATTATCTATATTACAATTCCAACTAAATTTTATAGTAAAGTATTTCAGAATGTATTTGTATTATTTTTATTTTAAATTTTTAAATATTTAATTACACAAAATAATGTACTAGATAACAGGATACTCACTATCTTAAAAAATCAAGTTAATACTACACAAGCTTTGGATCAAATCTTTCTTTTTTGAAAGAAATAGTACATTATATATTGCCGAAACTCTTCATTTCGATGAATACTGCCCCTCCCCCATTCTACTGGTAATAAATATCCTCCCTATGCCTATTTTATATTATCACATATACAGTATTAATACATATGTGTAAGCTGGGCACGGTGACTTACGCTTATAATCCCAGCAGTTTGGGAGGCCAAGGCAGGCAGGTTGCTTGAGCCCAGAAGTTTGAGACCAGGCTGGACAGCATGTTGAAACTCCATCTATAAACATAAAATAAATCAATAAATAAAAATTAGCCAAGCTTGCTGACACATACCTGTAGTCCCAGCTAATCTGGTGGCTAAGGTGGGAGGACTGCGTGAACCTAGCAGGTGGAGGTTGCAGTGAGCCAAGATCACACCACTATACTCCAGTTCGGGTGACAGAAAGAGACTCTACCTCGTTAAACAAGCAAACAGAAAAAGCATATATTTATTTTAGAACATAGTACTATATACTTTTTAAATGGATATTGCAAATGTTATACTGTATGCAGTCTTACACAACTTAGTGGCCATGTTTGTTGACTCAAATCCATGTTAATATCCCAGTTAATGAGTATATACATTGTTCCAATTTTCACCATTTCAACACTGCAATGGATATCCCTACATCATGCTTTTTTAAATGTGTATTTTATTATTATTATTATGTTTTATGTTCTAGGGTACATGTGCGCAATGTGCAGGTTTGTTACATATATATACACGTGCCACGTTTGTGTGCTGTACCTATTAACTCATCATTTACATTAGGTATATTTCCTAATGCTATCCCTTCCCCCTCCCCCCACCCCACGACAGGCCCCAGTGTGTGATGTTCCCCTTCCTTTGTACTAGTGTTCTCATTGTTCAATTCCCACCTATGAGTGAGAACATGCGGTGTTTGGTTTTTTGTCCTTGAGATAGTTTGCTGAGGATGATGGTTTCCAGCTTCATCCATGTCCCTACAAAGGACATAAACTCACCATTTTTTATGGCTGCATAGTATTCCATGGTGTATATGTGCCACATTTTCTTAATCTAGTCTATCATTGATGGATATTCGAGTTGGTTCCAAGTCTTTGCTATTGTGAATAGTGCTGCAATAAACATACGTGTGCATGTGTCTTTATAGCAGCATGATTTATAATCCTTTGGGTATATACCCAGTAATGGGACGGCTGGGTCAAATTGCATTTCTAGTCCTAGATCCCTGACGAATCACCACACTGTCTTCCACAGTGGTTGAACTAGTTTACAGTCCTACCAACAGTGTAAAAGTGTTCCTATTTCTCCACATCCTCTGCAGCACCTGTTGTTTCCTGACTTTTTAATGATTGCTACTCTAACTGGTATGAGATGGTATCTCATGGTGGTTTTGATTTGCATTTCTCTGATGGCCAGTGATGATGAGCATTTTTACATGTGTCTGTTGGCTGCATAAATGTCTTCTTTGGAGAAGTGTCTGTTCATATCCCTCGCCCACTTTGTGATGGGGTTGTTTGGTTTTTTCTTGTAAATTTGTTTGAGTTCTTTGTAGATTCTGGATATTAGCCCTTTGTCAGATGAGTAGACTGAAAAAGTTTGTTCCCATTCTGTAGGTTACCTGTTCACTCTGATGGTAGTTTCTTTTGCTGTGCAGAAGCTCTTTAGTTTAATTAGATCCCATTTATCAATTTTGGCTTTTGTTGCCATTGCTTTTGGTGTTTTAGTTATGAAGTCCTTGCCCATGACTATGTCCTGAATGGTATTGCCTAGGTTTTCTTATAGAGTTTTTATGGTTTTAGGTCTAACATTTAAGTCTTTAATCTATCTTGAATTAATTTTTTTATAAGGTGTAAGGAAGGGATCCAGTTTCAGCTTTCTACATATGGCTGGCCAGTTTTCCCAGCATCATTTATTAAACAGGGAATCCTTTCCCCATTTCTTGTTTTTGTCAGGTTTGTCAAAGATCAAATGGTTGTAGATATGTGGTATTATATCTTAGGGCTCTGTTCTGTTCCATTGGTCTATATCTCTGTTTTGGTACCAGTACCATGCTGTTTTGGCTACTGTAGCCTTGTAGTATAGTTTGAAATCAGATAGCGTGATGCCTCCAGCTTTGTTCTTTTGGCTTAGGATTGTCTTGGAACTGCGGGTTCTTTTTTGGTTCCATATGAACTTTAGCGTAGTTTTTTTCCAGTTCTGTGAAGAAAGTCATTGGTAGCTTGATGGGGATGGCATTGAATCTATAAATTACTTTGGGCAGTATGGCCATTTTCATGATATTGATTGTTCCTATCCATGAGCATGGAATGTTCTTCCATGTGCATGTTTAACCATCAGTCTCAATTCAGATGTACATAAAACATGAAAGAGTTGCATTTTCTTGTAGTTACTCTCTGTACCAATACTTTGCTGAATTGTCCCTTCTAGTTTCTTCATAACATCTTGTATGAATTCTAAACATTTTCATTTTAGATAAACTTTTTGTTTTAAAGCATTAATTGAAATTACATCTCACCTCCTCTCCTCCCTCAACGCAAGCTAGAGCTGGGACGTTGACTGCTGTGAAGAAAATGTAGGTGGCAAGGCCTGGCTCTGCAATACATCACCCTGCATTCTGTATTTCCAGAATTTTGAGATAAGGAACATGAAGAAGGAAAGTCAAAGTGTTTTATTTTGGTTGTTGTTGTTTGTTTTGTTTCTAATTTAATCGTCCATTTTTTGGTTTATTTGCTCTCTCCATTGCTTGTTGCTGCTCTTTGGCTTATGCTGAGTGACCTTCAACTCTTCTGTGTGGCAGCCTGACAAATCTGAATGTTTTTGGGAAGGTTTGATGGTGTTCCTTCAAGGAATCATTTTGTAATTTCTTGATTTGTATATTGTAGATCAAACTGAAGTCTTTTACCCATCTAACCTCCAGCCACAGCCAAGAAACATTACCCCTGGGAATTCTTTTACTCCTTGGGGCAGAAAACTCTAATGTGGGATATCTTAGGATAGTTCAGACCCAACTCCCTATGTTTTCCTTTTGACTCACAAGAAACCTTATTCCTCACCAAAAGGAACGTGGGAGTGTAGCTGGCTCTACTCTCATTCTCTTTTTCTGACCTGCTTTGTCTCTCTTAATTTGCTTTCCCTCTGTTTCTCCCCTGCCTTATTCCTGTAAATTTGTAAATTTTTCTAACTTCTCCTATCCACAGGACTGAGGAACTAACTCTAACTTCTAACTCTAACTTCTATCACCTAACAGTAGAATAAAGTGATTGTTTCCCTTTTTTAAAGTAGTTCACAATATGCTGAGTGCATATTTAAGATATTTTCTTCACTCTTCCCAAAATCACCATGCACAAGTTCCCTGGAAGGATCTCTCTCCTCCCTTTAACTCTATTTTCTGGAGACCTGGGCAAGAACATTGGAGAATGGAGTGACGTGGTGTGACAACTCAGAGTGAATGCCATTGGATCACTCATGTCTTACCAGTATCTCAAGTATTGATGATTGCCTTTAGAATGTGGGGTATTTAATACTTTTTTATTCGACATTCTATTACACAGAGAAGATAAATGCTGGATCGTAAGCTGTGCTCATTTTCAAAGTTACATCATAATAGTAACAAATTGCTCTCTTACATGGCAATACCAATTTTTCAGTCCATCACCAGCATATACAAGTTTGCAACTCCCTGATCCTTTTACCTAAACTTTGTATTAACAGATCTTTAACAATTCTCCAATCTTAAGAAAGTAAAATAGTATCTTGTTTTGATCTGCACAACCTCGCTTATTACTGACTTCAAGCATATTAACATATATTTCTTGACATTAAAAATTCTTCTTTCTAATGGCCTTTTTATGAACTTTGTTTTTTTTTTTCTTTTTTGTTTCTATTTACACTGATCTGTAGAAAATCTTCATGTATTCTAAATATCAGTCTTTTATTTGTCCTATGTATTACGAATGCCTTTAGTATTTTATTAGCTTATTTTATATGAGTTTCAAATTTTAATGTGGTCAAACATATCAATCTTTTTCTTCATAGTTTATGGTTTTATTTGTTACTTCAAGTCATACATGTTTTCTTATAAATCTGGTATAGTTCTCCGTTACTTTAGGTCTTTTTATGCCCTGCAGTAAATATTATTGCTTCCTCTATAAAACTTCTGCACACCCTGATAGATTTATCCCTAGGAACATTATCATTTTTGGCTTTCATGGATGATATATTTTAATTTCATTATCTAATTTATATTTGGAATACAGGAATGTTATTGATTTGGGAGTAGTAATCTTGCACCCAGAAACCTTCCTAACTCTTATTAATCCTAGTATTTTATAGAATGTCTTGGAGTTTAGAAGCAGAGTATTGGCTCAACTGCAAATAATTACAACTGGTCCTTGAGTTCAGCCCTAATTACTTCTCTATCTTTTCTATTTTATTGCTATGATATAATAACTTCATAGTAGTTATTTCAATAAAAATAATGAAATTTTTTTCACTATACAGTAAAATTTGTTCTACTATTATAAAGTTTAATAGTGGTAATGGCAGTCATCCATTTCTGCTAACAGCAAGGGGAACTATCATGTCACAACTCAGAGCCATATTTTCTCTACGTGTTTGAAAAATTCCTTTCATAAAGTCAGGAAGGTTCATTGTTTCTAAGTTTTCAAAGAGTTATGATTATAATGATAATGATTATAAGGAAACAATTGGTACTAAATTTTGACTTTTCCCTGCATCTATATTAAGATAATACAGAGCTATCACCTTTAATTTGTTAATGTGGTGAATTATATTAATAGCTTTCTAATATTAAGCATACCTTGCATTTCTAGGATAAATTCTATTGGAATATAATACATTCTACTAGAATATATTATTTATATACATTAATAGATTATGTGCATTAGCATTTTATTTACTCACAAATTTAATTTTTTATGCTACTCTACCTTAATTTATCAAATTTTATTAGATTTATAAACCATTACCTGTTAAAACTATGTAGGTGATATTTTGCAATTATTTAACATTTTGGAGGCTTATATAAAAATACAGCATTATATTTATTTAATTGTAATATATTTTAAAGGCCTTGTTTTTATTACATCAATTTGATAAAATTTGTCTTTTAATCTACATTGTTAAAAAGTAAACTGGGGCACAATAAATGTTAAAGAGTTTATTTGAGTAAATAGTGATTAAGGAGTCACATGCCCCCAAATTTGAAGAGGTCTGAGTTCTCCATCAATGGAACATGAAGGGAAGGCTTTTTATGGGACAAACACAGAAGAAAAACAAAGAAAATATTTGATTAGTTATAGTTGTACAAGTAGCCTTATGTGATTTAACTTGATGTAAAAGCTCTGGTCATGTAAGTTAGTAGGCAGCTTCTAATTGGTTATCCATAGGTCATTTAATATAGGCATTTTAAATAAATAGTTCTAGTTAAATTTTATTCATGTTTGCAAACAAGCAAGGTTAAAGTGATTTATGAGATCTAACTGGCTTTATCTGCGCAGAGATTCCTGAGGCCTAGTCTCTTTGACTTTAGCCTCATTTTAAATTCATTGGCATAAAGTTATTCAAAATGCCCCTTCACTATTTTTTATAGAGGACTCCATTTTCATGATTAATATTTGTTGTTTTTATCATCTTGTTTTCCTGTTCAATATGTCTACAAGTTTGTCCATATTCTTTGTCTTTTTTCTACTCTACATTATCTCTTAGCTTGCATTTTTAATATTTTCTTCTATTTTCAATTATTTCTACTTTTTCATATTTTATTATTTACGTATATTTTTACTTTCCTGAATTCTCATTAACATTTAATCTTTATTTTTGCTGATCTATATTTGATGGCTATTCATCACCTCTAGTATCTACTTGTGTACAAGTTTTTAATATTATTTTTATCATTAATTAATTCTAACATATTTTTCTAATTTTTATATTTCCCACAAATAAGCATTAGTTAAAATGCCTTACTAATTTCTACCTTTTCTACTTAAAGAAAATGCGTATAGCTTACGTTGCTACAACCTATTCTTATTTAGACCTTATTTGTAATAGAAATGTTAGAGAAAGAAACCATCTTTCTTTGTTTCAAATATCTGAAACAAAGAAAACCTGAATTTGTTGCTTGTTCAGCAAGAAAGAGTAGCATTTGCAAAGTGAGTCTCTCCAAATAATGCACACAGTGATCTTACATAGGGTTGGAAGTAGGAAGAAGCTTAGGCATTAGTGGATTTTGAGAATCACATATTCTAAACCTGGATGGCTTTCATTTGTAGAAACTTTGTTTCTGGAGTGTTTGTTGCTGACTGGCTGCCAAGAGCATGGTATCTATCTCTGATTGGTTAAGATGAGTTTGAAACTATTTCTAGTAGTTATTTATTCATGGCCTGGGACTATGCCTAAGAAAGTCATTATTTTGGAGAACAGGAAATATTTTTTCTGTAGGGCACTATCTTGGTCTGTTCATTTTATATTAAATAATCTTGGTAGTCATATTCATGCTGTATTTTAAGGTTTAACTGTAACAATACAAGAAGGTATTCTGGAATTTGGGAATTTGTAAAGATTGGAGAAATAGATAAGACTCACTTAAATCATATTAGGAGTAAACTAGATACAGTTTACTAAATGGTTAGGACACAGGCATAGAAATACTGATATGTTAGAGAGAGAGATATATAGGCAAATTTATACCTATAGTAGTATATATATATATATATATATATATATATATATATATATCTCCAATTAAAACTTAATCATTTGTATGTTTAATTAACTTCTGAGTTTTCTAAAATATTGAAGAAATAACATGAAACGACTGTGGTGAATGAACATGTACTGATTGATTTGGCCCTAGGAAGAGTATTTTCTCCCCTGGTTTGCCAGTTAATGATGTATTTTCTTCAAACTGGTCTACTTTAATATGATGGCTTTTATCAACATGGATAATTTAGTGTATCCAGGGATAATTTAGCAATCCAGTGAATTTTTAATTTCTCTGAAATTGCTCAATAGTTGGAATTCAAATGCTGTCTATGTTGTGGTAATAGCTGTTTACTTTATGTATGGTACAATCAACTAGTAAGTCCCACTTCCCAATACCAAGCCTGGGTTCCTGGCAAACTTAGGTAAGTTTTCTGGTTTTCAGGATCTGCTTTGCCTATGGAGAGCAAGATGATAAAACAACTTTTCAAAAAAACTGGAAGAATTGAGGATCAATGACTCTTTTAATACTTCTTCCAATTCCAGAAACTTGGAAAAGGAGAAAGATGAATTGGTTTGTGTGGAAGAACATGAATCAGATTTATGACCCATTTGTTAAAGTAGTAAAATGATGGGCTTGAGACTGGGAACAGAATTTCTCTCAAGAAATATAGGAAGGAGACTATTAATTCATTAATGACAGATTATCTCACAAAAATCACACTCCAAAATTTTTACCTATTTTCATTTTCATTAGCAATGCACATCTATTCACTGTACCTTTGCAAACACTAGAAATGATATACAGCATTCTAATTTGTATATGTATATACATATATATGTATATCTTAATCTGATTATCACTGTGACTTGATGAAATCAGATATAGAAAATAGAATAGAAAGACAATGTCTTAGTGAAAGAAAATGGAGTTTTAAGGAGTGAGGCAGAGTACCACTGAATATAAAGACGCTATAAACTTGTAAGGAAGTTAATAATCCTCTAATCATACATACATGAGGAGAATATGATTAAAGCAGAAAGACAAGAGAGACAAGAGTAAGATTACTAAAAGCTTGTTGTTTAGAAAATCTGACAAAATGGGAAAATGTGTGATGTATTCTTAATATCAGTTAAAAACTGAAATAGTATGATAATTTGTGAAAATTCTAAATATCTCAAAGTCGTATTCTATTTAAGAAGAATACCTCATAATTTCTTCACTTTTTATTTTTATAATTTATTATCCTAAAGAAAAGTAGCTAAACAAACAAATGGAAAATTCTTATTATTCAATTTTGAAAAAAAAAGAACACTTTTTTTGGTTAGTGAAGTGTAAGTAAAGACTTTGCAGAAAGTGAATATTTAACTTTTAGACTTTGATTAAGAATGGCCAGAGACATTCACATAGGTATCTGCGATTATAAGAAAACTACGAATAAACATCCTAAAGAAACCTAAGCTAGATTCCATAAGAAGTTTGTAGAGATCTGTTTCATCAGGAAGTATTCTCAATTTTTACACATTAGTTACGAGAAACATTGAAATTTTTAAAGCAATGTTTTCAAATTCTCCTTTGTTATTGAAATAACTTAATAAACATAGTAAAATATTCAAACATTATACAATTGAGTCTCTCATTGTTTTCAAACTGGAAAAATAAATCTCAGTGATTTTCTAGATTGTCAGATTCAACTCCAGAGTTTAACAAGTTTCCTGTGCTTTCTTATAAGAAAAAAAGTGTATGTGTTTATACATGTATATATATATATACAAATAAATATTTGACACTTCATGTTTTCATGAATAAAAGTTCATCAAATGCATCATTCATTAGTTGTTTGTGGGCAGTATGCACATGATTGTAAGTACTGACTCAGACCAATATGGTTATCTTGGATAGATATCCAAACTCTGCCACTTGCTAGCTATGCAGCCATCAGAAAATTATGTAATTTCTCTGTGATTCAGTTTCATTATGTGTAAAATTATAGATGATAATAATATCTCCTTCAGGGCAGTTGTGAAGATGAAATTCATAAATTCATATGAAGTACTCAGAACCATGCCACATGGTTAAAAAAATTAACAAAGGTTAGCTACTGTCATAATATTATTCTACTTCCTTCACTTACTAATTTATTTTAGAGATATACTCCTATTTTCACATACACAAATTGATAGAATTTGTCTCTGTATCTCCACCCAAATCTCATCCTGAATTATAATCCCATAATTTCCACATGTCATGGGATGGACCTGGTGGGCAGTAATAGAATCATGAGGGAGAGAAAAAAGCTTTCCTGGGCCCAGTCCAGGGCCCACTTGCTATTTGCAGCCTTGAGACTTGGTACCCTGAGTCCCAGCCACTCTAGCTCTGGCAAAAAGGGGCCAAGGTACAGCTCAGGCTTTTGTTTCAGAGGGTGCAAGCCCCAACCCTTGGCAGCTCCTATGTGGTGTTGGGCCACCGGGTGTGCAGAAGGCAAGAATTGAGGTTTGGGGACCTCTGCCTAGACTTCAGAGGATGTATGGAAACACCTGTATGTCCAGGAAGAGGTTTGCTGCAGGGGCAGGGCCCTCATGGAGAACCTATGCTACAGCAGTACAAAAGGAAAATGTGGAGTTGAAGCTCCCACACAGCGTCCCAGTTGGTGCACTTCTTAGTGGAGCTGTCAGAGGAGGACCACCATCCTCCAGACCCTAGAATGGTGGATCCACCAATAGCTTGTACTGGGCACCAGGAAAGGCCACAGACACTCAATATCAGCCTGTGAAAGCAGCCAGGAGTGGGCTATACCCTGCAAAGCCACAAGAGCAGAGCTGCCCAAAACCATGTGAGTCTACCTCTTGCATCAGTGTAACCTGGATCTGAGATGTGGAGTCAAAGGAGATCATTTTGGAACTTTAAGGTTTGGTGACTGCCCTGTTGGATTTTGGACTTGCATAGGGCCTGTAGTCCCTTTGTTTAGGCTAATTTCTTCCATTTGCAGTGGATGTATTTACCCAATGCCTGTACCCTCATTGTATCCAGGAAGTAACTAATATGATTTCAATTTTACAGGCTCATAGGAAGAAGGGACTTGCTTTGTCTCAGACGCAACTTTGGATTTGAACTTTTGGGTTAATGTTGGAATGAGCTAAGATTTTGGAGGACTGTTGGAAAGCATGATTGTGTTTTGAAATGTGAAGACCTGAGATTTGGCAGGGGCTGGGGTGGAATGATGTGATTTGGCTCTGTGTTCCCTTTCAAATCTCATCTTGAATTATAATTCCATAATCCCCACGTGTCATGGGAGGGACCTGGTGAGAGGGAACTGAATCATGCAGTGATTCCCCCATGCTGTTTTCGTGATAGTGAGTTCTCATGAGATCAGACGGTTTTATAATGTGCTTTTCCCCACTTCACTTGGCACTTCTTCCTGCCGCCATGTGAAGAAGGACATGTGTGCTTCCTCTCATGCCATGAATGTAAGTTTCCTGAGGCCTCCCAAGCTATGTGGAACTGTGAGTAAATTAAACCTATTTTCTTTATAAATTACCCAGTCTTGGGTTTGTCCCTGTAGCGGCATGAACATGGACTAATACACAGATCAACATTATTCTTTCTAATAGCTGCATAGTATTTTTTCACTCCTACGTTGATGGACAGTATAATGACCAATACTGCAGTAACATTCCAATTTCCTCTTAATATGAAGGTGCAAATATGTACTTAGGATATCTTTTTAAAGGTTGAATTACTAGTTCAAATAATAAAAAAGTGCCATTTATTGAATAATGGCCTGATAACAGATACATAGGAACAAAAATCGACACAAATTATACCATATTTTTAAAGATCTATTAGTAAAAGACATGTAGAAAGCACTAAACATAGAAAAGGACATTTATAATTATGTTTGAGGCACAGATCTCAAAAGAATAATCCTAAGGTCAGGGCTAACAAGTAAAAATAATATTAGAAAATAATACCTAATCTCTATGTTTACTTCTTTTTTTTTTTTTTTTTTTTTCAGGGAAGCAGTCTTCAGATAAAAGATCTAAAAACCTAAAGTTCATTATAAGTAAAAATACTATTTGTACTTTTCCAGATTCTTTAGAAACTTATAAATAAGGCCATCCAATTACAATTGATAGCTATTGCAAGGTGAAAAATTGCCTAAATCTGGGATCGAAGGACCAGGTGAAAGTTTTTAATGAGTCCTACTTATTTACTGGATGACTTTTTCCAAGCAAATTTTCTAAGATTATCTCCATGTTCATACAACAAAATTCGAAGGAGAAAAGAAGAAAATGTCCTATTGAAAATGATTATTTTGAGAATTAAAGAGTATACCTTTTATAAATAATAGTCGTTACTACTAACAAACTTGAAGCATAACTGTAAAAATAATGGCCTTCAACAGTAATCCTAATTTTTTTAAAAGCAGAGGAAATTGAGATTAATGTACCATCCTCAGAGATGTATGAAACACATCTTCAAATGAAAGATAATGGAAGTTTTAGATAGATAAATCTTGATAAATGGGAACCAACATGAATTCACCAAAACAAGTCATAAGATACTAGCCTCATTTCCTCTATTAAAATAAACAGTAGAATAAGGAGTCAAGATGTATAGTAAGTGTAACAACTCTAAAACTCAGGAAATAATTTCAAACAATCTTTCAAATTATTCTTGTAGAGAAGATGAAAAGCTTAACCTATTTACTAGGTGTGGTCAGGGATATATACACGAAAGTCACCTCATCAATGGCGAAAGCTAATGACTGTTACAAAGCATTGCTATTATTTCTTGCTATCAAAAGATTTATCTGTCAGTTATTTGAATGCAGAGAACACATATGTACTAAAGGATAAATTAATATAAAAGCTTAAATATATAGGAGGCAACTTACTTGAAAAATAGAATGAGGAGCCACAAAATTCTCACATGTAGAAGACCAAATCAATAAAAAGGAAGCGTATGGTCATCACAAAACTAAAACATTAACTACACAAGTGTGAAAAGACTTAATTAGAAATGCTAAATGTCAGAAAACATATAAGTAAAACATGTTATATGGCTGTCAAAAATGCTAACAAGCTTATGACTACAATATCATAAAAATGTACCATAAGGATTGTGTGAAATTATAGTACCTTTCAACCTCAAGTTGCTAAAACCATAGGTGGAATTTTTTTTTGCTCACGACAATGAACTGCATTTTCAGAAATACTTTGATAAACCCAAGAACATGCAAATGGAAAAGGACAGAGGGGCACCTCACTAAATCAGTGGCACCACTAAAGGTGGAGCCCACTTTAGTGGAGCACTTCAAAAGTATATATAAAAACTACTTAAGTGAGAGGGAAATTTATAAAATAAAAAAGTGAAAGATCAATATTTGTTTTATTTTCTTCTTAGGAGAGCGACAGGTGAAAACAATACTTACATGTATTCTATTTAACTTACTGGAGAATAAGAACCTGTGGGTAAAATTTACAAGATGTTTGAAATTACCAAAGATAATATGGAAAGCTCATGAAATAATTAGAACCATTCATGTATAAAAGGACTGCCTTTGACTGGTAAGATCTTTATCACTGAAATCATTAATAAAGAGGTGGGAAAGCCACTTACAGAAAATGTTGTAGAAGTAAATCCCAGAAGGGTGTGAACTCTGTTTTTAAGATTCTATAACTATTTACCAACTTATTTCTTCTTTCTGTCTTCTTCCTTTGTCTGGTTTTAATTTGCTTTCTCATTTGGCTCTCTTTTTCCATTCTTCGTGTACTATATTGCAATAGACTTGAGACATATCATGCCAGTCTCATCTATTATGTTTATTTTCCCTCAGCTCTTTTCTATTACTCTCTGTTAAGTCTTCATAAGGATTTATGCATTTGGCTTAACCTTGCTGCCTATGGGCATATGCTTGTTTCCTCCATCGATCTGTTGTTTTATTGCTAATAAACCATTTTTCAAAGATGCCAGACTCAACATACTTTTATGCTGTTTTATAACAGTACTAGTGGTTATTCTGAGTACAATTCAATAGCTTCTTTTAAAGTTAAAATTTATGACCCTTATTTTGTCCCACTGCAAAAAGTACCTATTATGAGATCATTGTGATAATATGATTATGTATTTCTCTGTACTTCATTTAGTTGATAACCTATTATCTGATTAAGATGATAGGATGGAAATTTCTACAATACATAGTTTACATATTAATGTAACATTCTTACATATTTTTAAAAGTATATTTCCTAATTATAAGATAATATACTCATTACAGAAAATTATCCCAAATACATGCTGCCTGCAAGACTCACTTTAGGTTTGCATAGACTGAAAGTGAAGGAATAGAAAATGGTATTTCAAATGAAAACCAAAAAAAAGGAATGATGTCTATACTTATGTTACACAAAATAGACTACTTCAAAACGGGAGACACAGAAGGTCATTATGTAATGTTAAAGGGGTCAATTTGCCAAAAGGATGTAACAATTATAAATATGTCTATGCATCCAATATTGAGTCACCTAAATATATAAAGCAAATATTAACAGAAATGAAGAGAGAAATATCAATGCAATAATAGTAGGGGATTTTAAAACCCTACTTTCAGTAATAGATAGATCGTTGAGACAGAAAATCAATAAGGAAACATTTAACTTGAAATACACTTTAGACCAAATGAACTTAACAGGCATATACAGAATGTTTCAATGGTAGCAGCAGAATATACATTCTTCTCAAGCATTCAGGGAACATTCTCCAGAATAGATTATATATTAGGCCATAAAACAATCCTACATGAATTTAGGAAAATCAAAATTATGTCAAGTGTCTCTTTTGACCACAATGGCATTAAGCTAAAAATCAATAACATAAGGAAAATTTACAAATATATGGAAAATTAAACACCGTACACCTGAACAACCAATGGATCAAACAGTAAAAACAAGTCAAAAACTGTATTGAGACAGGTAGAAATGGAAACACAATATACCAAAGTTCAAGTGTTGTAGCAAAAGCAGTTCCAAGAGGGAAGTGCCCAGAAATAAGCATGTCTGTGACAAAAAAGAGAATTCTTAAGTAAGCAATTTCACTTTACACTTCAATGAACTCTAAAAAGAAGAACAAACTTAGCCCAAAGGTAGTAAAAAAAAAAAAAAAGGAACTAATAATGATTAGAGAAGAAATAAATAAAATAGAGACAATAGAAAGCAAGAGAAATAAACTAAGAGTTTTTAAGATGAACAAAACTGACAAAATTTTAACTAGATTAAAATGATACAAGACTGAAATAATCAAAATCAGAAGTGAAAGAGAAGAAATTACAACTGATACCACAGAAATACAAGGGTTATAAGGGACTACTATGAATAATTATAAACCAACAAATTGGACAATTTAGAATAAATGCATAAATTCCTAGACACAGCCTATCAAAACTGAACCATGAAGAAATAAAAAATCGGAATAGACCAATAATAAGCAACAAGATTGAATTTCTAAGAAAAACAAAATCTCCCACCAAAGTAAAGCCCAGTATCTGATGGCTTCACTGATAAAATTCTATCAAACAAAGATTCAATACCAAATTTTCTCAAACTCTTTCAAGAAATTAAAGCAAAGCAAATGCTTCCAAACTCATTTTAAAAGCCAGTATTAACCTTATGCCAAAGTTAGACAAGGACATTACAAGAAAAGAAACTGACAGGCCAATTTTCCCAATGAACATAGATGCAAAAACTTTCAACAAGATATTAGCAAATCAAATTCAACAGCACATTAGAAAGATCATACAGTGGGATTTATTCCTATAATGCAAAGATGGTTCAACATGCAAAAATCAATAAATGTGATACACTACATTAACAGAATAAAACATAAAAATTGTATCATCTCAATAGAGGCAGAAAATCATTTAACAATATTCAATGTCATTTCATGATTAAAAAAAACTGCCAACAAATTAGTTATAGAAGTCAGCTAAGTTATTAAGTTATACCTTAACATAATAAAAGACATATGTGAAAAGCCCACAGCTAACTTCATATGCAGTGGTGAAAAGCTGAACTCTTTTCCTCTAAGATCATGAAAAAGAAAGGAGTGCCCACTGTTACCACTTTTACTCACTATAGTGTTGTAAATCCTAGCCATTGCAATTAGGTATGAGAAAAAAAAAAGTCATCCAAATCAGAAAGGTTGAAGTTAAACTATGTTTCCAGATAACATGATCTTATGTATATAAAACCTTAAATACTCCACCAAAAATTGTTAAAACCATTTAAGAAATTCAGTAAATTTGCAGGATACAAAATCAAACTACAAAAGTCAATCTGTTAATTTTACAAAAATCAATTGCTTTTCTATGCACTAAAAAGCAAAAATTAAGATATATATAATAACATATATATATGATATATGTATATGTATATATATGAGATATATATTAGAGATGGGTCTAGCACTGTTGACCAGGCTGGGGCACAGAGGCACAATCATAGCTCACTGCAGCCTCCATCTCCTGGGCTCAAGAGATCCTCCCACCTAGCCTTCCAAACAGCTGGGATTACAGGCATGGGCAACCATACCCTGCTAATTTAAAAAATACATATTTTTTGAGATGGAGTCTTACTACATTACTCTGACTGATCTCAAACTCCTCGCCTGAAGCAATCCTCCAGTCTCAGCTTCCCTACTAGACAGAATTACAGAAACAAGCCACCATGTGCAGCTCTACAATAGCATTTTAAAAACTGAAGTACTTAGGAATAAGTTTGATCAATGAGGTGAAATATCTGTACACTGAAAACTAGAAAACAGTGGTGAAAGAAATTAAGGAAGACACAAATAAATAGAAAAATATGATTGCTGAACTGCACTCCAGCCTGAGTGCGTGCACATGAGAGCAAAACCCTGACATAACAAAAGAGAAAAATATCCCATTTATGGATTGGAAGAATTAATATTGTCAAAATAGCAATACTAATCAAAGTAATCTACAAACTTTTTGCAATCCCTATCAAAATCCCAATGGAAATTTTCAAGAAATAGAAAAAAATTCTAAAATGTATATGGAAATATAAAAGACTCCAAATAGCTGAAGCAATCTTAAGAAGAACAAACAAAGTTGAAAGCATTACGTGTACTGATTTAAAATTATATTACAAAGCTATAGCAATCAAACATTACGACATTGGCATAAAAACACATAGATCAATAGAATAGGATACAAAGTCTTAAGATAAACCTACACATTCAGAGTCAACTAATTCTCAAGAAAGGCACCAAGAACACACAATGGGTAAAGGATTTTTAACAGTTTTGGGAAAACTGGATATCCACACTCAAAAAAAAAAAAAAAAAGAAAAAAGAAAAAAAGGATAAATTAGATATTTATCTCACACTAAATCAAACAAAAAAGGCAAGTTAAAATGAATTAAAGAATTAAAGGTTTAAACGTAAGACTTGAAACTATAAAACTTCTAGAAGAAAGCATAGAAGAAAATCTCCATGACATAAATCTTGGAAGTGATTTCATGGATATGTCATCAAAAGCACAGTGAAAAATAAAAAATAAACAAATGAGACTACATCAAACTAAAAAATTTCTGCACAGCAAAGGAAACAAGTAATAAAATGAAAAGGCAATCCACAGAATGGAAAACATTTACCAACTATATATCTGGCAAGGAAATAATATCCAAAATAAATAAGAAATTCATACAACTCAAGAGCCAAAAAGCAAATAACTTGATTTAAAAAAGAGCAAAAGACCTGAACAGACATTTTTCCAAAGAAGATATACAAATGACCAACAGCGACATGAAGGGCTCCTCAATATCACTAATAATCAGAAAAACACAATTAAAACCACAATGAGGTATCACCTCACACCCGTGAGGATGGCTATGATGAAAAAGAAGAAAAATAACAAGTGTTGACAAACATGTGGAGAAAAGAGAACTGGGCACTGTTGGTGGGAATATAAATCGATAGAGCCATTATAGAAAAGGGTACGGAGTTTTCTCAAAAAATTAAAAATAGAACCACCAGATGACCCAGCAATTCCACTTTATGGGTATTTACCCAAAGGAAATGAAATCAGTATATTGAAGAGATAGCTGCACTCCTATGTTCATTGCAGCACTATTCACCATTGCTGAGATACAGAAATAACCAAAGTGTCCACTGATGGATGAATGGATATAGAAAAATGCAATAGATGATCATTCGGCCTTAAAAAGAAGGAAATTTTGCCACTTGTGAACACATGAGTGAATTTGGAGGACATTACACTACCTGAAATAAGCAAACACAGGAAGACAAATACTGCATGATCTCACTGATATGTGGAAATTAAATATTCAAAATCACAGAGTATAAATGTGGTTACCAGGAGTTAAGGGATGGGAGCAATGGGAAGATTTTGATTAAAGGGTGCAAACTTTAAGTTACAATATGAGTAAGTTCTGGGTACCTAGTATATAGCATGGTGACTACAGATAATAATAATAATATATTGTCTGCTTAAAATTTGCTAACAGAATAGATCGTAAGTATTCTAAACACCAAAAAGAAAAAGTGAGATGATGAATATTGTAATTAGCTTGATAGCGGTAATCACTTCACAATGTATATCAGAATATCATATTGTATACCTTAAATATATACAATTATTATTTGTCCACTTATACCTCAATAAATCTGTAAAAATTAAATATAAAACATTAAACTATTTTTTAAATTAAAAATAAAATTTAACAATTCAAAACTATGAGGATATATATTTAGATTACCCATAATCTCACTACTAAGAGACAATTTTTTTTAATATTGTGTTGTACTCTCTGCTATACTTTTTTCTATGACTATTTTAACTTAATTAAATTAATTATACATATATGTACACAAATGTGGCTTTCTACTTAGTTTTATCATTATTACATTAATGAAATTTATACTATGCTTTACAACCTTTGTAGACTATTTTAAGTCAATACATATCCATTTGCTATTCTTGTATTAAGATGTTTTAATTTTTATTATAAACTGTACATAAATGAGTAAATTATTACATAAAACATTTGTGTATTTCGAATTTTTTCTGAACCAAAGTATGTAGACTCAGAAGGTATTCATGTGCACTCATTCTGAAGTTAAAAAGGGTTGACTTAGAACAATGATAAACTAGAAATAGTCTTTTACTTTAAACTAAAATAACTGGACACACAAATTCAATGTTTTTAAATGATGTAATTGGGACAACAGTTATGGTATTAAAATTTTTGTAAGAAGCAAATGAGGTTGTGTTTGTGAACTTACATTGTGACCTATAAATATCTATAACAGTTCTGATTATTATTTGCAACAATTAAATATGTAGTTTTATCGACCAATTGAAGTGGATGCTAATATTTTCATATTGTATCAGCATCCATTTTGAATGTAGGTTTAGCTTGCTCCTGGCAAGGCTTAGTCACCCTTGACACAATTTCCAGTTTTACACCACACCCAAATGGTTCAAACTGGTGGTCAGAGACAAAAACTTGGGCATTTCTTCTGCCTAGCAGACTCCCCACTTTTCTGTTGCTTCCTTTAAAGGTTCCTTATAGGCATTTGCCCATAAACTTAGAGTGACCTACATCCTATTCCGCAATGCATACTGCTAGTTGCCACATGTCTTCTCTCTTCCACGTGATTCCTGACCTCCCTGTGTGGCCTCTGGGCATGCGTTGTATCTCCCAGGATCTGTAAGTACTAAACACTCTTGAGCTTTCACATTGTGATTGTGTCACTAAAGCTACAATCTGAACCCTGAATGCAAGGCCACGTGGAAAAACCCTTACAGGTGAATCCTCTGTGGCAGCTCTTCTATCTGGCCTCTGGTGGCTGCTGAGAACAGTAGCTACCAGCTAAGTTATCATCTACCAAGGAAGGCTTAGGGCAAATCATTTATTTGAAGACAAATATGTACTATGAGAGTACAGAGTTCTGTGCTTCAGGTGTGAAATTTCATGCTGCAAAATGTGTAAGTTTGTTTTCCTAAAAAGAGTGGAAGTCTTGCTTACATAAGATATTCCTATTCATGAGTTTATTACCAGCTCTCTTTACTTTTGATGTCAAATAATTACATAAGTTTCAATTCAACAATCCCCAATTTAAAATATAATTATAAAGCTATCTGAATAGTATTTTGAAATTCAATTGGACTGTACAAGAATAGATATGCAGGACTTATTTTAAATGACTATTAGGAGATTTCTGAGGCCCTCTCACATGAAGGTTCTATCTTGAACCAGCAAATTTAGCCCAGCCATCCCCTAAGCTTCATGTGTACTATATTTATAACAGCCTCAGATTAACAGCCTTCCATTACTTTTACTATATTGACTACCTCCCTAAGAAAGATAACAGAAATTGACTTTTAAATTAGACTCAGAAGAACCAGGGATCTTATCCAGTAATTCCAAGTATTTCAAGTATAATCATGAGGCATGGGCAAAGCAGAGAGAGATGCAGGATTTCCAGTGATTCACTCCCAGGTTTTTCTTTCCACATTAGGATGCTCTCTGACTCAGAAGTAGCATATTAGTTTTCTAAGTAACATATATAGCCATATTGTTTACATAAAAGGAAGCTATTTTGGTCTTGAAACATCTCTCTCCAATACTTTGAGAGTTTATATGAAATATTTCACAAAGCTATGTCCCATAAGTACAGATTCCAGGATTGTATAGCATAAGTAAAACTTGATAGAACAAGTACATCCTGCTAAAAGAAGTTCATAGATACATGTTCTCTCACCAGCAAATTACATTTGTGTGTCAAGAGGTCTATCAATAACATGTTTTCAAGGAGATTTGACCAGCGAGAATTTTTTTTAACCCTGTGTGTGCTAGTAAAGGGAAAACATGCATGACTTTCCTGCTGCTAACCCTTTTCTGCCCACTAGGGTGGAGGTTCGAATCACCATTACTTCAGTGATTATTTATAGAATACTTACTCTGCACCAGACATTTTTCTACATGACTGTGATATAAGTATAAAGAAGGTGAATGACATGGTTTGGCGGCTGTGTCCCCACCCAGCATCTCATCTTGAACTGTAATCCTTATAATCGCCACATGTCAAGGGTGGGACCAGGTGAAGGTGATTGGAAAAAGCTGGCAGTTTCCCCTATGCTGTTCTTGTGATAATGAGTGAGCCTCAGGAGATCTGATGATTTTATGAATGTCTGGCATTTCCCTTGCTTGCACTCACTCTGTCCTGCCACCCTATGAAGAAGGCGCTTGTTTCTCCTTTGCTTTCCACCATGACTAGGTTTCTTGAGGCCTTCCCAGCAATGTGGAACTGTGAGTCAATTAAGGCTCTTTCCTTTATAAAATACCCAGTCTTGAGTATTTCTTCACAGCAGTGTGAGAACGGACTAACACAGTGAGCAAGGCTTTTCTCTTTTGGGCTTATATTCTAAGAGAAGGAGACATATAATAAGAAAATAATTGCAAATTGCAACTTATGGTACATGCTATAAATGTGCAATAGTAGCAAACTATAGAACATTCTACCAATAAAATATAATGATTTTTGAGAAACAGGGTGGAAGGAATGCCTCACTAAGGAATTGACTTAATACTTGAACGTTTGTTTACATAATTCATGCATAAATTGGAGCCCTGCCTTTAAAATTCAAATAAACCAGTAGCTTTTATCCAAACAAAGCTTGCTTCTATTTATAAGTACCCTAGCCACTGACCATCACCCTTCTTCCAATATTTTATTGCAAAAATCACTGAACTGCAAGTCCAACTTAATTCAAGAATTGTCTAATATCTCCACTTCTACTGAATCCCAAACAACAAGCTAAGTTCTTCAGGTGAAACTGGAGTTCATAAAGCCCTTTTACATATCACATACTGAACTTATGCCCACTCATCTTGGGGAAAATAGCCACAGCAGGTTCCCAGTTTTCTCCTCCACATTTACTAAACTGTTCAAAGTTATTAAGGTCACAATGATAATTATTTGAAATTGAAGTTCTATTATCTTGAATTATAGCAAACAAATATACCAATTAGTACATCAAATGTTTATAAATCCTTAGAAACAGTGAAGTAAAATATAATACTTAATAATTATCTAAAGGTGATCACAAACAATCCTAAAGACAACAGCAGAGCCAGTTTGTATTAAAAGGTCACTTTTCTCACTTAAAGTTGAGCAACTCCAACACTGGTGAACCATTTTCAGTCTTTAAGGTAGGCTTAAATGTCTTTTTGTAAATGCTCATTCCTCTAGCCATAGGTCATAGGAAATACCACAGTCTGAGAGAAAATACTGCTAAACTAATAAGTTCAATTTTAAGTACAAAAAATTAAAAGAAAAGTATAGATGGAGAGTCATAAACTTTCTCTTTCAGTCACATTACATAGACTTTATTTTGAAATAACATTGGCTCTATCTTCCCAATATATCACAATTCCATTCATTTCTTACTACCTCCTCCATGTTTCCACACATCAATTCACCATAACCTAGCATCTAACTTTGATCATCTACTGGACTCCTTTTAGCCACGTTTAGTTCCTTATACTCAACTTCTCATACAACTGATGTTTGACTTTCATAAAAACTGTTTTATTAAAAAAATTCTAGGCCAAGCATGGTGGTTCACGCCTGTAATCCCAGCATTTTGGGAGGCCAAGGTGGGCGGATCACCTGAGGTCAGGAGTTTGAGACCAGCCTGGTCAACATAGTGAAACCCCGTCTCTACCAAAAATACAAAAATTTAGCAGGATGTGTTGGCACGAACTGAGCCTGTGGTTCCAGCTACCCAGGAGGCTGAGGTGGGAGAATCGTTTGAGCCTGGGAGGCAGAGGTTGCAGTGAGCCAAGATCATGCCACT
>NW_012116411.1:2361215-2389701 GCF_000951035.1 Colobus angolensis palliatus
AAAGAAAGATTTCGACTATATACAAACAACCAAAAAATGGTATAATGAAAACCAAGTATTCATCAGTCAGCTTCAACAATTATCAATATTCTGCCATTCCCATATAATCCTTATTCCTTACCTGATAATTATAATAATGAAAACAAGATTTATTATTGTTTCATTTTACAGTTTATTTTATAGAGGTAAAGATTGTGTATCTTTGCTATTACAAAAGCTGGAACTTGACGTTAAACTATTCTCTTCCTATTGCCTTGTCATTGAAAGATGATGTAATCAGGCTTCTGTTTTCAAAATTATCCACATGGAAAGTAAATCTATATGACATATTCCAGGGCACACATCACATTTTCAGCTTCTCTTAACAGTTTTCATACTGCATCACTCAGGTTCCATACAGCACAGAGGTCACCATTCTGAAGTAAAATGAGTGATATATCAGTTGCCTCTTTTTCCAGAGGTAACTCCAAAGTTTATGAATAATTCTCTTAAGGGCTCTCTTAATGCTCTGAGGAATTTCTCACCTTTTGCCCAACAAAGATGAGAAATGCAATGCCCTCTACACCTCATGTATAAAACAGACAAAAAAGACAACAGTTCTCAAAGTGTACATCTTTCCTTCAGAAAGCTACCATTGCTTCACATAGTTTTGAAGTGCTGCTTTTTAGTCCCCAAATTTAAACTTTATAGTGTTCCATCCCTATAAAAAAAGACTAATAAATCATGTACTTATACTTCACATAATTCACAAAGGCCAGTCTATAATATATTGTATTTACTTAAGATGAGGAATATTTGTGAGTATGTTCTAGTAAAGCTTTGCCATTTCCTTAAAAAAAAAAAAAAAAGAAAATTGTTTTATCTTTGTTTAAGGAGGAAAGGAAGCTGGGGAAGTGAAGGAGCCAGCACTAACAGGATAAAATTAAAGAAAAAGAAATACAGTCTATTACAGGAGAAATAATGCACTGACTGTGAAATCTATCATGTTGTTGAGTAAGTTCCTGTGGACATAATGGGAACAGTATCTTCTAGATAATTAATGGTAGTGTGATCTTGCTGATAGGCCATATAAATGGGAATCATGAAAAAAGTTCTACTTTCAATTTTATTACCTCTTTAGGACCCTACAGGAAAAAAAAAAAAAAAAAAAAGACTTGAAACATTCATCTGAGTAACACAGTGCACTTGCCTTAGTATATTTATTTATCCCTGGTTACCCTTTGCAAACATGAAGAAATACTTCTGGATCTTACTTCTGAAACCTAGGACACAGCGAATATATTTTTCTTCTTTGCCATTTCTACAAAGTTTTAACTTTTACTATGCTGGGTTTAGCCAAAGGGGGTAAAATTAAATACAAATAAGTCAACATTTTAAAATTCTATAGTATAAGTAATATTAATAATTGCCTAACCTAATAAATGACATATGTCACCCATCATTAATCAGACTCTTTGTCATCTGAAATACTGTTAGATTATCTTCTCACATATTTAAGAAATAATTATTTTCATTTGTACATTAGTCAATGTAGGCTAACTATTTTAACAAACAGTACTCAAATCACAGTGGCTTCACAAAATGAAGGTCTACTGCTTCCTCAATACAGTATGGTGTGCATGAGTAGTAAATGAGAAGGAATGATTTGCTTTATTGTAGTTATTCAGGACCCAGACTATTAATCGTTTGATACCACTATGTATAGAAGAAAATAAAGTCAATAAAAATGTGGAAGGTTATTTTCCCTAATGATCTGTAAGTGGCATACATTTCTTCTGTTCATATTCCATTGACTTGAACCATTACCATAGGCTGACAGACATAGAATTGGACTAAGATATGTATTACCAAAAATGTACACACAAAATTATAAAAAAATTTTTAAGGAGAAATTCTCCCACTAGTAAGAAATTACACTAATGGCAAAGGAAAACAAACATTTTATTAATAAAACGTAAGTCCTCAATTTGCAGTTTTGGAGCCCATTTCTCTACTTTACAAATAAAATGGACTAATTTTAATTCAATGCACACAGTAAATACGAACTTGAACTTCTAGTGATATTTTTAACTTAAAATCACAAAATATGGAGATTATGCTTTTATTAAAATATTCTAATAGTTACTGAATTCACTGTTTTAAATCAGTGAATAAAAAGATGACCCAAAACCGAGATTCAAGATTTTAAGAATCTAGCATGTAAGACCAAATGTTAGATCCTACATTTTAACAACATGGTAAGTGCCCTATTACAAATAGAAACAAGTGCTATGGAAACCTAGAAGATGTGTTAATTCTGCCAAGGGTGGCCATGGTACCTGGGAGTGCCCAGGTATGTCTTTACTGGAAATGACACAATGGCCTGGCCTTTAAATATGAGTAAGATTTCACCAGAATATAAAGACAGAAAAGGCATTTTGGATGAGAAAATAAATAATTTGAAACTGTGCTGTCTCATGTCCAGTTATTTTTGAGTATATTTGTGGATCTATAAATAATTTTCAATGTATTATTACCATTCTTTTCAATCTTGATGGTGTGAGTACATGATTTCTGACCTATGGGACCTAGGGTGTTTGCCTAGAAGTATGAATATTAAACTATAAACTTAGAGAGGAAAAATGAGTTAATATTGAGTTTATAATACTCAAAAATATATTTTCTAGAAAGAAAATAATCTCTAGAATCCAGCATTTGTCTTGAAAGATAATTGTCTAAGTTATTTTTCATATCATGATGATCCATCAGGTGACCCCCATAATTCCCACCTCCCACCACTCTGCCCTGTGTGAGCGCCTCTTCTTGAGTGTAAATAGGACTTGTGACTTACTTCTAGAAAACAAAATGTGGTGAATACAATGAGATGTATGCAATTAGTTGTGTATAATTATGTAATTACATTACAAAGATTATAGCACCACACTTGCTGGAGTCTCTCTCTTTTATTGGCTTTGAGGGAGCAAGCAACCATATTGGAAATCTTCCTCAAAAGAAACTGGGGGTGACCGCTAGCAGTTGAAGGCACCCTCTAGTTCACAGTAAAACACTAAGGCCCCAAGTTGTACATATGAAATCAACTGAGTTATGCTAACAACCTGAGTGAGTTTTGGAGTGGATCCTTCCCCAGTCAAACCTCAGAAGAGACTATAGCTTCAGCTGACACTGTGGTTACAACAATTCAGAGAATCTGGGGAAGCTGTGCCTGAAATATTGACCCAAAGAAGCTATGAGGTAATAAATATGTGTTGTTTTAAGCTGCTAAATTTGTGATAATAGTACTATGCTGCAATAGGTAACCAATACACATATCTAAGATAGACAGAATTTTGCATAAGTTAGGACCAAATACTCTGAGCAAGGGAGGAAACTGGCCAGATTCTCAGCCCTAGAAGAATATGGGAAGGAAAAATAGCAAGGGATTGGAAAATGAAATAGTCACGCTTGTGTGTCTGGCTTCACAAAAGCCAGAGCTTCAGCCAAAAAAGGGGGCTGTACCTTATGTAAATAGGGTATAACTTAGACCACAAGACTGTACTTTCCTATTTAATATTCCGTAAAGACATCACAGTTTAGCTTCTTTCTGCACTGGCCTGGGACAGGACCACATTAAGTTGATGGAACAATAAAACCAGGCAGGGGAAGACTTTGAAATTAAACATTCCTCAGGGGTGCTCATTTAGCCAGGAAGCATAGCCTTAATCTGAGAGCCAGAAAGCCTGCCGTAGAATCTACCAAGGCACAGCAAGTGGACCTCATAGAAGACGCTGGGATGGACAACCAGGACAGACAGCTACATGAAGGATGTCACAGACTCAAATGCCTACAACCAGCTAGAGTGGAGGTGAGGTCGGAACAAATAAAGGTAATTCCTGGTTTCTTATCAAGCCAAGAGATCTTACACTCTGATCTTCTGAGCTTTCCTCACCACTATCTTCAGAGGCAACTGCACACAGGACAATCAGCAATTGGGGGTGGGGAAAGGAACATTGCTCAGGAGACCTGAATACATTCTTCAAGATCCTAAGTCAATTCCTTTACAAATCCCATAAATGCCTCACTGCTGCCTTCATGTATTCTTTGACATCTTAGAGAGAAAAGCAAACAAGACAGAGATAATCAAAGGAAGTACTCTTCCAGGACAATCTGAACAGCACTGATACCTAAGTTGGCTTAAATTATAAACCAGAACTAATAGTATTAAAAATAATTTTCAGGGCAAAAGATGATCAACAGACACCAACATGACAAACATGTTGGAATTACTAGAAGCAAAGACTTTAAAATATCTATTGGAAACACCTTCCAAGATGTATTCACTTCCAAGTGAATAATATTGAAATGAATGATTTAAAAAGAAGGCATGTAAATCTCCTTTACCATAGCTTGAAGAAAATACTTAGCAATTAATTTAACAAAATTCTTGTATAATCTTCTGAAACCACAAAATGCTGATAAAGACATTTTTAAAACCTACATACTTGGAAAGATACTCCATTTTCATGAATTTCAAGACTCAGCATAATAAAGGCATCATTTCAGTACCAATTAGTCAATAGATTTAATGCAATTTCATTCAAAATCCAACAGGGATTTTTTTGTAGATACACACAAGTAGATTCTAAACTGTATATGAAAAGGCAATGAAACTAAACATAGGATACAATTCTGAAAAAAAAAAAGAATAAAACTAGAGGACTCTCAGTAAACAATTTTAACACTTAAAGCTAATCAAGACAGAGTGGTACTGATAAAGTGAACAACATATAGATCATGGAAACTGAAGAGAGAGCAGAAATTATCTCACAAACTACAGACTGGAAGAAAATATTTGTAAATCACATACATGACTAAGATCTTGTATCCAGAATACGTGAAGAACCCCCAAAACCCTACAGTAAGAAAACAACCCTCTCCCACAAATGGACGAACAGACACTTCACCAAAGACATAATAATGGCAAATAAGTACATGAAAAGATTCTCAACATCATTAGCTATCACATCCATAAATGTAAAGTAAAACCATAATTCCATAGTACTCTGCACCTATTAGAATGGCTAATTTTTTTTTTAATTGCTAGACAAAATATAAAACAACTGGCATATCGAGTCATCGCTGATCCAATACGAAATGGTGTAACCACAATGAATATGGGGTAGAAGTTTCTCATTCAGGTAAACATACATTTGCCATTTGACCTAGTCATCCCATTCCTAGGACTACTTCCATATAAGTACAATACACTAAATGATTGCACTAGTGTCGCTTCATTTCTCTAGACAAATAATGTTTTTCACAAACTATATACAAATTAAAATCTAGAAACTGCCAAAAAATCTAGAAATAACTTCCATGTACGTCAAAGGACAAATGGATAAACAAACTGTTTTCTACATCCTCACAATGAACACTATTAAATTGAACAAAATTAAACAAAAAATTGAGCAAAATTAAAATTATTGATACATGGAACAAATTAATGAATCTCAAAGGCATTAGACTGAGTGAAAGAAGCTAGTCCCAAATTCTGTATATTATATGATTCCATTTATATAACATTCTAAAAAAGGCCACACTTCAGGGACAGGAAACCAATCACTGGTTACAGGGTCTATCTCATCATAAAGGGACAGGACATGTGAGAATTGTTCTATGTCCTTTTTGTGTTGGTGGTTACACATATCTGTAAAGTGTTAAAACTCATAAAATTGTATACTTACAAAACCTCAATTTTGCTATACCTACATTTTAAATAATTTTTTTAAATCTAGTAGTCTATATATATGAGGTTTTCGGAGTTTCTTAACCTAAATAATATAATAACAACAACAAAAATAACTATAACACTTGTAGCAGTTACTATGTATTAGGCATTTTCTAAGAAAACTTACATTGATTAATTTAATTGTCACAATATTTATTTGAGGAAGTTCTATCATTATTTCTACTTTTCATATAAAGATAAGGTGAGAAGAGGTTTCTATTAGTCCATTCTTACACTGCCATAAAGAACTACCTGAGACTGGGTAATTTATGAAAAAAATAGGTAGAATGGACTCACACTTGTGCAGGCTTAACAAGAAGCATGACTGGCAGGCCTCAGGAAACTTATGATCATGGCAGAAGGTGAAGGGGAAGCAAGCACATCTTACTATGGCAGAGCAGGAGAGAGAAAGAGCAAAGGGGGAAGTGCCACACACTTTTCAACCATCAGAGAACTCACTCACTGTCATGAGAACAGCAAAGGAGAAGTCTCCCCCATGATCCAATCACCTCCCACCAGGCCCCTCCTCTGACATGTGGGGATTACATTTCAAAGTAAGATTTGGGTGGGAACACAGAGCCAAATCATATCATTCTGCCCCGACCCCTCCCAAATCGCACATTCTTCTCACATTTCTAAACCAATTATGCCTTCCCAACAGTCTCCTAAAGTCTTAACTGATTCCAGTATTAACTCAAAAGTCCAAATCCAAAGAAAGTCCCTTCCAGGCTGGCATGGTGGCTTACGCCTGTAATCCCAGTACTTTGGGAGGCCAAGGCAGGCAGTCTGATCCATAGGTCAAGAGTTCGAGACCATACTGGCCAACATAGTGAAACCCAGTCTCTACCAAAAATACAAAAATTAGCTGGGCATGGTGGTACATGCCTGTAATCCCAGCTACTAGCTACGCTGGAGGCTGAGGTAAGAGAATCACTTAAACCCAGGAGGTGGAGGCTGCAATGAGCCAAGATTGCGCTACTGCATTCTAGTTTGGTGACAGAGCGAGACTCTGTCTAAAAGGAAAAACAAAAAAAACAAAAAAAAAAAAACAGTCCCTTCCACCTATGAACATGTAAAATAAAAAAACAAAGAGCTAGTTACTTCCAAAATACAATGGGGGTACAGGCTACTGGGTAAATGCCCCCATTCCAAAAGGCATAAATTGGCCAAAACAAAGGGCCTACAAGACCTATGCAAATTTCAAATCCAGCAGGGCAGTCATTAAATCTTAAAGCTCCAAAATAATCTCCTTTGACTTCATGTCTCACATCTAGGGCATGTTGATACAGAGGGTGGGTTTCAATGGCCTTAGGTAGCACTAACCTGTGGCTCTGCAGGGTACTGCCCCCACATCTGCTTTCATGATCCACAGATGTCTAGCGTAGGGGCTCAATGCCACCAGTCTCTTTGCTAAAGCATAGCAAGAGTTACCTTTATTCCAGTTCCCAGTAAGTTCCTCATCTCCATCTGAGACCTCTTCAGTCTGGACTTCCTTGTCCATATTACTATCAACATTTTGATCAAAACCATTTACAAGTCCCTAGGAAATTCTAAACTTTCCCGCATCTCTCTGTCTTCTTCTGAGCCCTACAAGCTATTTCAACCTCTGCCCATGACCCAGCTCCAAAGCCACTTCCACATTTTCAGGTGTCTTTATGGCAGTGCCCGCTCTCCTGGTACCAATTTTCTGTATTAGTTCTTTCTGTCACTGCTATAAATAACTACCTGAGACTAGGTAATTTATGAAGAAAAGAGGTTTAATTAACTCACAGTTTCACCGACTTCACAGGAAGCATGACTGGGAGGTCTCAGGAAACTTATAATTATGGTGGAAAGAGAAAAGGAAGCAACCACATCTTACCATGATGGAGCAAAAGAGAGAGAGAAAAAAAAGGGGGAAGTGTCACACACCTTTAAATCATCAGATCTTGTGATAATTCACTCACCATCATGAGAACAGTAAGTTGGGCTCCTTCTCACGGTAGCAAGATAACTGCCAACAACTCTTCACATTTTATGCTTTCTCATTCATATCCAGATAAAAAGAAGGTCACTTTTGGAAGCCTTAATTAAAAAATGAGACCAAGTGCAGTTGGGCTAATGCCTGTTATACCAGCACTTTGGAAGCCGAAGCAGGCTGATGGCTTGAGATCAAAAGTTTGAGGCCAGCCAACAATGGCAGATAAGCACATGAAAAGATTCTAGGCCACTGGAACTGAATGAGACTGAAGTGCTCTACGTCTCTGGGTATTCCAATTTCATAAAGCGGTGATTTTTTTTAATGTTTTAGCATTAAAAAAATAGTTTTACTTCATGTTCCAGGATACAAGTGCAGAATGTGTAGGTTTTTTACAAAGGTATATGTGTGCCATGATGGTTTGCTAAACCTATTCACCTGTCATCTAGGTTTTAAGCCCAACATGCATTAGCTGTTTGTCCTAATGCTCTCCCTCCCCTTGGCCCCCATCCCCCTACTGGCCCTGGTGTGTATTGTTCCCCTCCCTGTGCCCATGGGTTCTCATTGTTCAACTCTCACTTATGAGTGAGAACATGCCCAAGCCCAAGGCAAGTCCCTTCTACCTTGATTTTCTGTTCCTGTATTAGTTTGCTAAGGATGACAGCTTCCAGCTTCATCCATGTCCCTACAATGGACATGATTTCATTCCCTTTTATGGCTGCATAGTATTCCATGGTGCATATGTACCACATTTTCTTTATCCAGTCTATCATTGATGGACATTTGGGTTGTTTCCAAGTCTTTGTTACTTTATGTAGTGCTGCAATAAACATATATGTGCATGTATCTTTAGAGTAGAATGATTTATATTACTTCGGGTATATTTCCAGTAATGGGATTGCTGGGGCAAATGGTATTTCTGGTCCTAGATACTTGAGGAATTGCCACGCTGTCTTCCACTATGGTTGAACTAATTTACATTCCCATCAACAGTGTAAAAGTGTTCCTATTTCTCCATGGCCTCACCAGTATCTATTGTTTCTTGACTTTTTATAATAGCCATTCTGACTGGCATGAGATGGTACCTCATTGTGCTTTTGATTTGCATTTCCCTAATGATCAGTGATGTTAAACTTTTCTTCATGATTGTTGACTGCATAAGTGTCTTCTTTTGCAAAGTGTCCACTCATATCCTTTGCTTACTTTTTGATGAGGTTGTTTTTTGCTTGTAATTTTGTTTAGATTCCTTGTAGATTCTGGACATTAGACCTTTGTCAGACGGGTAGATTGCAAAACTTTTCTCCAATTCTGTAGGTTGCCTGTTCACTCTGATGATAGTTTCTCTTTGTGTGCAGAAACTCTTTAGTTTAATTATATTTAATTTGTCAATTTTGGCTTTTGTTGTAATTGCTTTTGGCATTTTTGTCATGAAGTCTTTCCCCATACCTATGTCCTGATGGTATTGCCTAGGTTTTTTTCTAGGGTTTTTATGGTTTGAGTTTTACATTTAAGTGAAAAAAGAACAAAAGAAAAAAAGAAAACGTCCGGCCAATATTCCTGATGAACACTGATGCGAAAATCCTCAATAAAATACCAGCTAACTGAATCCAGCAACGCATCAAAAAGTTTATCCACCACAATCAAGTAGACTTCATCCCTGAAATGCGAGGCTGCTTCAGCACATGCAAATCAATAAACCTAATCCATCACATAAACAGAACTATGACAAAAACCGCCTGATCATCTCAATAGACCG
Organism: Colobus angolensis palliatus; assembly: GCF_000951035.1. Taxonomy (NCBI): domain Eukaryota; kingdom Metazoa; phylum Chordata; class Mammalia; order Primates; family Cercopithecidae; genus Colobus; species Colobus angolensis. The sequence continues at coordinate 2,370,693 of NW_012116411.1, forward strand.
AGAAAAGGCCTTAGATAAAATTCAACATCCTTTTATGTCAAGAACACTCGGTAAACTAGGTATTGATGGAACATATCTCAAAATAATAAGAGCTTTTTATGACAAACCCATAGTCAATATCATACTGAATGAGCAAAAGCTGGAAGCATTCCCTTTGAAAACTAGCACAAGACAAGGATGCCCCCTCTCACACTCCTGTTCAACATAGTATTGAAAGTTCTGACTAGGGTAATCAAGCAAGAGAAAGAAATAAAGGGTATTAAAATGCAAAGAGAGGAAATCAAATTGTCTCTGTTTACAGATGACATGATTCTACATTTAGAAAGCCCCATCATCTCAGTCCAAAAACTTATTAAGGTGATAAGCAGCTTCAACAAAGTCTCAGGATACAAAAATCAATGTGTAAAAATCACAGGCATTCCTATACACCAACAATAGACAAGCAGAGAGCCAAATCATGAATGAATGAACTCTCATTCATAATTGCTACAAGGAGAATAAAATACTTAGGAATACACCTAACAAAGTATCTGAAGGACCCCTCCAAGGAGATCTACAAACCACAGCTCAAGGAAGTAAGAAAGGGCATTTTTAAATTAAATTTTTTGTTCAACTGAAAATAGTATCAGAAGTTACACAAAAGAATCAAGGAATAATAGTATAATGTTTATTTTATGTATATAAAAATCATTTTATTGAATATTCCTCCACTGCCCTTTGTCATGGTAATGACTAATTTCTACAAACTAAATCAAATCAATCAGAATATTGATTTGGTTTGGTCATTTAATTTGCCCTGAATTAAGTGATTTCATGTTTTTTATCTTATAAAGAAAAATTACGTCCATCTAGTGTTTCTGAAAACTGTGCTCTCGGTACGTCTTGTAACAAAATTATCAGTAATGCTTGCTAAAAACAGATTGCAGGGTTTCCTTCCTAGATTATTTTAGAATACTTGAGAAATTTAAAGATTAACAAATTCCCCAAGAGATTTTTTTTTTTGTCTTTCTTTTTAATTTTCTTTTTTTGAACAGTCTCACTCTGTCACCCAAACTGGAGTGCAGTCAAGCGATCATGGCTCACAGCTCACTGCAGCCTCAACCTCCCAGACTCTAATGGTCTTCTTACCTCAGCCTACTGAGTACCTGCGACTGCAGTCATTTGCCACCAAACCAAGCTAATTTTTTGTATTTTGTGTTGTTTGTTTATTTGTAGAGATGGAGTTTCATTATGTTGGTCTCAAACTCCTAGGCTCAAACAATCTGCCTGCTTTGTCCTCCCCAAATGCTAGGATTACAGGTAGGAGCCATGGTGCCTGGCTCATGTGATTCTTGTGACAGACCCCAATGTCTTGATGGCCAGTGAAAAAACAGGTTCACAGTTCTCATTCTACTAAAACGTACTGTAGTTTTCAACACTATGGACCACTTCTCTTTTTAGACTACCTCTCCCTAATTTCAAGGATGTCAAAATTTCCTCCCTGTGACTTCTCATCTGTCTCCCTTTGTTACTCCTCCTCTGTCTCTGGCTCTAAAAATGAGGATACCCCGCCTGGGCAACACAGCGAGAATTTATCTCAAAAAAATAAACAAATAAATAAAAATAAAAATGAGGATAACTCGGTTGACAGTGTCACTGAGATTGTATTCAAAAAAAGAAAGAGTAGCTCCAAAGAAAATAAAAATAGGTCACTTATCAGAGGAAGAAAGAACAAGTGGTAGATAAGTAAAAACAAAAGATATTCCTATCTTTTTAAATTTATATATTTTATTTGGTAGTAATTATAGATTTACAGGAAGTTGCAAAGATAGTGAGACAGTCAGGTGGGAAGGGCTCCCTGGCAAAACTCCAACCAGCCTGCACACTGGGTGGAGTGCACACTGGGGTGGAGCCACAGAAGTTAAGTCCCCATTTGCAGCAGGGAAGAGCCTGGCCCCGTCTTTTCCTCTGTGGAACCTGGGATTCAAACTGTGAGGCTGGAAGCGCACCAGCAGGGACTCTGATTTTGCAGAAGGTCTCTGTTTCCTCTTTTTGTCCTTTACTCCCAATAAAACCCTGCCGTACTCACTTTTCAAATTGTCTGCCAGCCTAATCTTTCACGGCCATGTGATAAGGACCACATCTTTAGCTGAACTAAGGAAATCCGGTAACAATAGGACAGAGAATTCCGTAGTATCTTTAAAAATGATTTTGTGTATATATCAAACTGACAGCTAGCATCAAACTGAAAAATGAAACACAAGTTTAATTCTCATTAAAGTGAGATCGTGAAATATTTACTCACTATCACCATTGATATTTATCATGGTTTGTAAGCAGTTGACTACTAATACTAGATATTGAAATAAACTGCATAAATACTGAAACAAAGACAAAATTGTCATTTGATGGATTTTATTACTGTTGATCTCGAAACCCAGGAAAACATATTATGACACTCATAAACTTTATAATATTACAATATGAATGGTGCTCAGTAAATTTTCCAGTTACAATATACTTATAAAAACAAACAACTTTCTTAGGTACTAACAATAAACAAAGGGAGAAAATATGAAAAGGAAGGATCTTCTTGTTAAACATAGAATTAAAATACATGAACCTTGTGTAGAAATATGATGTACTTATATGAAAAAGCAAATTATAAATATTTTGAAAGATTGTAAATGAAGTATTAAACAGTTGGAGAGACAAAAATATTCCTATGTGGCAAAATTCAGAATTATAATCTTCTCTAGAAATTAACGTATAGTATAAAGGCTTTTTTATTTGAAGAAATTATCTTAAATATGTTATTTAAGTGTTAAATATTAACACTTCCAAAAGTACAGTTCAGAATTGGTTATATTTCAAGATTATTTCAATATTAAATTGAGAGAAGTTATATTAAAAGTCAGTTTTATTCAGAGTCATTTGTTTGTCATTTTCCGTAACATTCTAAACATAACGTCATATTGGCCTTACCCCATGTCTAACAAGGCACTCTCCGAGAGACATATTTGAATGGCTTTCCCTGCTTGCAGTTTGGGTATTAAATGTTACTTGTTATGGTTTAGAAAGCTTTACTCACTCACAAGCACCCATTCGTTTCCTCAGTGCATAATACGTTATTATTTTCCCTCATTCAGATATTAAATGTTAGTGTGAAGCCAAAACATTGAGTGATTAACTTTCATCATAAAGTAAGTTTCAATATTAAATTGTACATATCAACTGAAAAATATATCTAATAAATTCTAATAACAACACTGTCCCCACAAGTCTGCCTTAGATAATTTGTTTTCAGAAGTGGCTCTGGAAATTATACTTGTTTGCCTAAGTTTTTCTAGCTCTATTGTAGATTGTCTTTTCTATTTTATTATTTATATTGGAACTATAAAGAAAATTATATAGCCTGAGACATTTTGAAGAAAGAGCAGCAATTAGAGTGAGCATGGATTTGGAAGCCTAAAATAGGTTTATGATAGCAGATATTAGGATATACTGAAAAGATACAATTAAAACAGCATTATACAGTGTTAGCTTTTCATACATTTATGACACAGGATGGAAAATCTAAGGATGGCAAAAGCAAATTCTAGTATATTAGAAAATTTTGTGGCACTTAAGATTATCGATTAAAAGAAGAAAAAAGAATTGGTGGTTTGGCACTTGGCTATTTGGGAAGGAGAACTGCATCTATTTATCATATTTACAATACATCCCAGATAAGTGAAATAGTCACATGTAAAAATAAATAACCATAAAAATATGTGAAGAACAGAGAGCATAGATCTAGTAGTATAATAGGTCTTATAATAAAAAATCTATAGAGAGAAACAACGCAGGAAAAGTTAATTAGAATTATTTCTAATTATTTCTAAAATAGCATATTCCTCAGAAATGTTATTTATTAACATAAAAAAGTAAAAAGGCAAATTTCAAGTTGAGAAAACTATGGTCAGTCTATCTGATAGAAATTTAATCTATTTGTTACAGAAAAGCTCTTTCCAATTAGTATTCCTAAAGAAACAAAAAATTCTAAAAAATGCATAACAAATGCAAATATTCAACTTCAATGTTAATTGTTTTTAATTTCACCAAAGTATCATTTTATCTCTATGAGTGCAAAAGTAGACAATTTTATCCCAATATTCAGTGTTTGCTACTAAAAATTAAACATTTTATTATATTCCGGGTGGTACTACAAATTGGAGAAAATAGTTTCTGCATATTAACTCGATAATCTCCTTCAGGGAAATTTAAGGTAATCCTATCATTTAACCATTTCATTTTGTTTCTAGAAATTTACCCAATTTAATACAGTCACATAAATTTTATGGGTAATTATTAACACTATAGAATTTGTATCTTTAATAGTGTATAAATGTTCAACTCCCACTTATGAGTGAGAACCTGGCGCTTGGTTTTCTGTTCTTGTGTTAGTTTGTTGAGAATACATGGACACAGGGAGGGGACTATCACACACACCAGGACCTGCTGTGGGGTGGGAGTTAGAAGAAGGATAACATTAGTAGAAATACCTAATGTCGATAACGGATTGACGGGTACAGCAAACCACCATGGCACATGTATACCTATGTAACAAACCTGCACATTCTGTACATGTACCCCAGAACTTAAAGTATAATTATTTTATTAAAAAGTATATAAATGTAAGTCAACAGCACTTTTCAAGTAGGAGGACTTCAGATGATGGTGTCTATTTGAGCATTTGTGAAGCCTGAGCACTGAGTAATGTGACCTTGGAGTATATCATAGTTGCCCCCAGATGTCATTCAGGTAGAAGGAAGAATCAGCAGCAGCAGTGACTGCAAAGCACTGAGCAGTAGAGCCCTTCCCCTATGTCCTGGCTCACACAGGGCCCAGGGTACAATCCAAGAGAAAAGGAGAAAGGATTCAAAATAACATGTATTAAATGTCTGGCCAACCATAGTGAGTTGTCCTGTAGCCAGATATACTATGGTTTATAAAAATAAGGAAAACTGACATTTCTCATGTTCTGATTATCCTGGAACAATTTGTCCCTAGTAATTGTATTAGGCCTTTTGTTACTGTAAGTTCTTCCACAGCAGAGAGTATTGTTATTCAACTTTGGATTTTCCCATCTTCGCCTCTAGCAAAATAACGAGTACATAATTAAATGGATAAACCATATTGATTTGCCCGGAACCAAGGGCTTTTCCAGCATGTGGAACTTTCCATGCTAAAACTTTGAAAGTTTGGAGCAAACTGGGACAATTTTCTTACCTTTTATTACATTTAGAATTCTTTTAAATTGAAAGATGAAGGCTATGAGATACCTCTATTAAAAATAATAGAAGAGATTTTAGCATTGAAAGAAGACATGAGGCACAGTGAATAGCAAAACAGACAGCATTGTTTTGTGCACAGCAACTTTTGCAAAGATAGAAAGCTATTCTCTGAAATGGGAGATGAAGTGGAGAAAGCAAGGCAAAACATCCTGCCGGAGTGCATATGCCAGTATCCTGAGCAAAATCAAGGCTGAAAAACATGAATATTACAGGAAAGTGGTTCAGACTAATATCTTTGCACATGCCCTTAGCTTTGTGAAATTGCTCTGTTAAAAGATCCACCCAAAATATATATTATAGCTGTCAAAAACTGCTCTGCCTCATTTATGATTAGATATAAAGGAAAGCAGCAATGATTTCAAGTAAGATAAAGTTATAAGTAAACAATTTCATGTTGGAAAAATAATAGTATGGGATATAGTATTAACAGCATAAATATTGCAAACTTCTTAAGGATAGACGCCATTATCTATTTCTTTTGTCACTGTATGCTCAGTATCTTAGACAGAATATGACTATTAGCAATAAAAAAATATAAAAATTGAATAAAGTTCAGAGACATTTTTTAAGTACCTGCCTATGTCTGAAACTGGATGAGTGCAAAGATTATAGTTGGCAAGCAAGGAGATATAGATCTACCTGATTTAAAAAATAAACAGGAAATAAAAAACACCTTTCTTTATTTTCAAAATAAAATGCCTGTGTGTTAAATATTAAAGCAAGGATATACAAAGCTTTATAGATGTACCTAGGAATTAAGGAAAAGATTTTCATCCTTAATGGAGGATTTGTGCTGATCTATATTCAGCAGTAGAAAATGAAAACTTCTTTTTAATGTGTAGTTACTAAATGAAGTGTGAAGCTTCTCTTTCAGATTAATGCAAAAACAGTTCTTAAGGCTTACTGCCAAAAGGAAGAAAATTAATGTTTTGACTCACATATAACTTCTCTTCTGAAAATCAGTGAAATAATGGAGGTGCAAACAGTGCTAGGGAAATAAATAAGGTACATATTTTGTATAAACTAGTTAAAATATGAAATAAATACTGAAGAATGAGAAAAACTTCTTAATCTAAGAATGATCAAGCTTTAGAAGAGAAAGGAAAAACTGTGTCACTAAAGGGTTTCAGGAAATAAAGTTTAACTTAAAGAAATAGTCAAGTAACTCCCAGAAAACATTAGTGAACAAAAAATGGGTTAAGGAACACCTGAAGAAAAGAAGATGTTTCTCTGGACCTCTCCTTGTTTTCCCACTCTGCTGTCACTGTAGACTAGATCTTTGTCTGATTACCTTCCTTTCACCAGCTCCCACCACCATTTTATGCTTTACCATTCTGAAATTTCCAAAGGGTCTTGCATAGTGAAATGCAGTCTTCAAAACCTCTCCTTTTTTTCTTGCTCCTAAATATGTACACTAACCTTTTTGCTTGTGTGTGTGTGTTTTGTTCTTTATCTGGAATTAAAACTCATTCATTGTGGAAAAACTCAGACTTATGCAAACAACAAATCTGGTTATCTGGTATATCGCATATAATTCTTAGTATATCATATTTAAAGGAGCCTGATAAGATGGCATGCAAAATTTTAGTTAAATTTAGGACTTACTCTCCCCAGTTCCATAGGAACTTCTCTTTATCTGTGATGGAGATCCTTCTTCATATACTCAACCTCTAACCTGTAGAGTAAATCAAGTTTTGTAGGAGACTTTTAGCAATCTTCTCTTCCTGTTGATACTAGAGGACTGCAGGGAAGTGCTGAGTAGAGAAGGGTGGGTCCCTGGCAAGGGCTCCACACCCAGGACTGTGCCTATGGACTTGGAGAGGAGAGGCACTCCTGCCTTCTTGCCCAAATGTTTCCTTTCCCAAGATCACCCCGGCCCACCATGCCCCCACCCTGTGTCTATAAAAACCCTGAGACCCTGCACAGCAAAATAAGCTATCATCAGAGTGAACAGGCAACCTACAGAATGGGAGAAAATTTTTGCAATCTACTCGTCTAACAAAGGGCTAATATCCAGAAACTACAAAGAACTTAAACAAATTTACAAGAAGAAAAAAAACATCAAAAATTGGGCAAAGGATGTGAACAGACACTTCTCAAAAGAAGACATTTATGTAGCCAACAAACATATATATATATATAAAAAGTTCATCATCACTGGTCATTAGAGAAATGCAAATCAAAACCACAGTGAGATATCATCTCATGCCAGTTAGAATAATGATCATTAAAAAGTCAAGAAACAACAGATGCTGGAGAGGATGTGGAGAAATAGAAATGCTTTTGCACTGTTAGTAGGGGTGTAAATTAGTTCAACCATCGTGGAAGACAGTGTAGTGATTTCTCAAGGATCTAGGACCAGAAATACCATTTGACTCAGCAGTCCATTACTGGGTATATACCCAAAGGATTGTAAATCATTCTACTATAAAGACACATGCACATGTATGTTTATTGTGGCACTATTCACAATAGCAAAGACTTGGAACCAACCCAAATGTCCATCAATGATAGACTGGATAAAGAAAATGTGGCACATATACACCATGGGATACTATGCAGCCATAAAGGAGGATGAGTTCATGTCATTGCAGGGACATGGATGAAGCTGGAAACCATTGTTGTCAGCAAACTAACACAAGAACAGAAAACCAAACACCGCATGTTCTCACTCATAAGTAGTAGTAGTTGAACAATGAGAACACATGGACGCAGGAAAGGGAACCTCACATGCTGGGGCCTGTCAGGCTGTGGGGGTCTATGGAAGGGATAGCATGAGGAGAAATACCTACTGTAGACGACGGGTTGATGGGCGCAGCAAATCACCATGGCACGTGTATACCTATGTAACAAACCTGCATGTTGTGCACATGTGCAGTGTATCCCAGAACTTAAAGTATAGAAAAACAAACAAACAAACAACAACAAAAACTGAGACCCTAGAGGGCAGAGATACAAGCCGCTGGATGTCCAGGGGAATGCACTGTGTAGCAGCACACTGACAGATACCAGCAGGCTGGAAGGCCATTGCCCGGTGGAGTGAAGGGGAGTTTGGCCAGGGCAGTCAGAGGAGAGCCTAGGCCACTAAGCAGCCCAACTCCAGGGGAAAACCACCTTCCCACTTCAATTCCCTTCTGGCTCCCCCATCTGCTGAGAACTTCTTATATTCAATAAAACCTTGCACTCATTCTCTAAGTCCATGTGTTACCTGATTCTTCTGGTACACCAAGGCGAGAAACCCCGAGATACAGAAAGCCACCTGTCCCTGTGATAAGACAGGGCATATGATTGTGCTGTGTTTAGCCACCTGCAGATGGCTCAACTAAAAGAGCACATGGTAACACAAGTCCACTGGGGCCTCGGGAGCTGTAAACATTCACCCCTAGACACTGCCGTGGGGTCAGGGGTCAGAGCCCCACAACCTGCCCTTCTGTCTGATTGCCTAGAGGTTTTGAGTACCCAGGAAGCGAGTCACACCCCCATCACATGCCCTGCAAGGGGTAAAAGGGAACTTTTCCCATTTCACTCTTTGTCTACCCTGAAAGTCATTTTATTTGTTCTCTCCCTGTATCTCTCTCTCTCCGTGTGTGGGCGCGCATGCGCATGTGTGTGCAATGCTCTTAGTGAACAGCTTAGGGTATTAAGAAATGAACTACAGTCAGAAATATGCTTATTTTTCTTTTGTGTTTTTTAAGATACCTTTCTCTAATTCATCTCAGATCTCCCTTTACAAAATGAAAATCACTGTTCAGTGCATCCAAACACAGATAATCTATCCCTCGAATTTTCTTTCATTTTTTTCTCCTTTGGAGATACTGTCTGTAAAATCATTTGTTTCCCATTCCAATATTATTATTTGTTCTCCACATTTCTCTAGTCTATTTATCTATATTCACCTTAATTATGAAATGTGAATTTATTACCCACTTTATAAAAATTATAAACATGATATATACATTGTGTCATATCTATGAATATTTTTTTCTTTAGCATCATTCCTAGTGATTGAATACTTCTTTCAGCTGTGTGATGGATTTTTTTCAGTTGCTCCCTCAGAAGATATGTAATCATTCTCCACTCTGCTCTAGTCCCTAGAATCAGACCTATATGGGCTGCATCCACTGGGATCTTGCCTTCTGGCTCCCAGTTGACTTTTGCCAATTGGAGCCTCCAGCAGGAGATCGAAGTGCTCATAGTGAGATCTGATCTTGGTCTCCCTCTCCACAAGGTCTCAATATTGACTGAGTCCCTCAAACTAAAGCCAGAAATTATATTGCTTGGGCTTCTCCCTGTACTATAGCCACTCTCTCTGAGTTCCAGTAACTATATCCTCGCATTCAAGCCTGAGAGTGGTAATGGTTGTCTACTTTTTGCTAGCCTGAGGGTGATTGCTCATTTCTCTTTGAAATGAGCAATCATCCTCATGGTCACCTGAACCTGACCATGCCAGTGAAATTATTTCTTTATTAATATATGCTCCAAAAATTCTGCTTGTATTTTTTTTCTTGCTGAAAATCTTATTGATGCAATAAATGTTATCAGAAGCCACTCCAGAAAACAGAAGGCAAACTCGGAAAATATCTACCTTCTTGAGGGAAAAGAAAGGAATATTAGTAATCTCTTGCATTAATTTGCACTATAATTACTAGTTAGTATTGCTAGTGACATGGGATAAATTACAGGTGGAGGGCAAGCTGTAGGGAGATGAAGTGGCTATGACACTTAACTACTATGGTAATAATAGTAATTATAAAGTCATCTAGTAGCTTCTCATGGCACTAAGGATTATATACAGTAAAAACAGAAAGAGAGAGAGACAAAATAATGAAGGGAGTGTGAGAGGAATGGAGAAAAGGACCGAAGTAAAAAACAGAGAGAAAGAGAGAGAAGCTGAAATCACTTAATTCCCAACTGAAAATGCAAATGGAAAATCAGAAAGCATCGTTGGAAGCCCTGAAGAATTTGCTTATCTCCTGTCGTCACAGAGAAGATATCACTAAGTGTCTAGATCAGGACCAAACTTATTTACAGACCTAATATAGAGCTCTGTCCTAGCCAGCCTCATGCTGAAGAACAAAGGTATGAAAAGAATGAATGTTCTCATTATTGTATCAAATAGTTCACTGAAGGAAATATTATTTTCCCTCTTTGTCACTTTGGTCTCAGTGAAACGTACTTGTCAGAGAACATAGTCATTGTTTTGAGAAATGGGAGACCAAGACTGCTTCCTGACTATACAGGGGTCCTCATACTGTAAGCCAGTAGGCAGAGAAGAAGATTACCAAGGGAAATTGCGTTTTCTGCCACACAGTGCAAGCAAGTAAGAACTATATCTGGAAGCAAAAAATTCTCTAAGGTCTTTCTTGGTATGTTCAATAATAACGGTAAATGAGAAATTGCAAAGATCTATTGAAGACAGAGCTTCCATAGACTCAAACCATGCAAAATTTTTTTGGGAACCCCAAAAGGTTAAAACTTTATAGTCAAGATAATTTCAGAGTTTAAATGAAACATCAATGAGAAGTAAAATAACTAAGCTGTGATTATTATATTTGAACTTGGATGACAAAGGATCTCAGTTTCCCCACTGTTGCTAACTCCAAGGGACTTTACCATCCTAGTTATTTTCCTTTAACTTTGCCACAGTTTTAAAAAATAGTCTCTAAAAACTCCTCAATTACCCCATTTGAGAGCGCCATCTGTTCCCTTCTGTGACCCTAACTGTTGCATACCAATTTATTTAAACAATCTTCTATTTTTGCACATTTAGATCATCTCCATTTTACCCCATGTTTTCAATGACTTTCATATACATCCTTTGTAGCTAAATTATCTTTTCTCCACTGAACCTAGCTATATAGAATTGGATTAATCATAAGCCTTGTTTTGTGACACATTTTATTATCTTTTTGCTTTTTATGGCCCTTTTGATTTACTGCATCCATTTACTTATCTAAATTATTCATTTGTTTAATAATATAGTGAACATTCAATGAACCAATAATCCAAACCAATGAGTAGAATATTATTATAATTCTAAAGTATGTTCACTTTAAGTACCCTTACCCTATTTAATTCTTTCATCTTCCCTGTGTAATCTTCCCAAAAGTAATCAACATCCTGAACTATATTATTTACTTCTACACATTTATTATTTATTTGTATCTAATTTCAAAATAATTTATCATTTATTTTTTTCTTTTTGAGTTTTAAAAATATAAGCATATTGAGGATTCAAAGTGTTCAGAATTCTTGCTAGTCTGGTCTTTGTTCCTGTCTGGATACCAGCTTCCTTCAGCAGAGCAAGCAGTAGTCCTTGAGGCCAGTAGAAAGTAACAGAGTGAACTTGTGAGAATTTTGCAGGTTTTACTTCACATTCTCAGTTCTGCTTACTGGTGAATAGACATTTTAGATTACTATTTCTTCTAGAATCACTGGCTTGGGTTTCTTCCACAGTGACTCCATTTCTGCTAAACTCTGTGAGTGGCCACAGCTTTGAATTCCCCAGGGAACTGTCTGGATGTGAGATCATGTGACACTCTCTAACCCTGACCTCTTGCCAGGGAAGACTAGCTGGCTTGTTGGTATCTGACTGGGGGAAGAGTCCTGCTTTCTGAACATTGAAAGGGGTAAGACGTCTGGGTTTGTCGACCAGCACAGTAACATGGCATGCCTCCCTCTGCAGGGTTGAACCAGGAAGAGTATGACATATATGCCAGCCATGGTCTCTGTTCAAGGGAACCCCATAGCCCAAAACAAATGAAAAAGAAAATGCAGGCATGGCACCAGTGATCAGAGGCAGTTCCTCCAAGTCCCAGAATAACACTTGGTGAGGGATTCATCTCTTCCCCCACTTCAGTGCTCCCTACTCCCCCCACCACAGAGCACTACTATAAATGTACTAAAATACAAGAGCCGTGTGGCTACAAGCCTATCTGCAGTCAATCACTCTTAAGTAATATCTACTGGATTGCAGCCCAAATTACAACACCAAAAATATTTTGTGAGAATAAAGTGCCAGTGAGCCCTAAGGTAAGAAACCAGCCATAAATAAAGATTCTGTACAGAGCCCTGGCCTCTAAAAGCACCCAGAAACTAGGCAAAATGACTACACTTAATATATGCCACAAGCCAGGTGTGGTGGCTTATGCTTGTAACCCCAGAACTTTCAGAGGCTGAGAAAGGTGGATTGCTTTAGCCCAGGAGTTCGAGACCAGCCTAGGCAACATGGTAAAGCCCGGTCTTTACAAAGAAAAAAAATAAAAAAATAAAATTTGTCAGGCGTAGTCCCACATGCCTGAAGTCCTAGCTACTTGGTAGACTAAGGTGGGAGAATTGCTTGAGCCTAGGAGGTCAAGGCTACACTGAATCATGATCATGCCACTGTACTGAAGCCTGGGTGACACGAGTAACATAGAGAGACCCTATCTCTCTCATACACACACACACACACACACACACATATATATGGTTTATTTCTTTCTCATTTGAGAGGGCTGAATATATATATCATATATATGAATAGATATACTATATATACATATGATAGATATATATATGATATATATATTCAGCCCTCTCTAATGAGAAAGAATCTGCACAAGAGCTCTGGCAATTTGAGAAGCCAGAGAGTTCCCTTACCTTCAGACAAGCACACTAACCCCTAAGCAATGGTTCTTAACCAGAGTAAAATTACTGAAATGACATAGAATTTATAACCTAGATAGCAAAAGAGTTCATGAGGATCCCAGAAAATGTCAAAACCCAATTTAAGGAATCTAAGGAATCCAGTAAAATAATCCAAGAGCTGAAAAATAAAATAGCTATTTTAAGAAAGAACCAAACTGAAACTCTGGAATTGAAAATGTCACTACAAGAATTTCATAACATAGTTTGAAGAACTAACAGAAGAATAGACCAAGCTGAAGAAAAAAAATCTCAGAGCTCACTGACTGGTTATTCAAATCAACTCAATCAGAAAAAAATAAAAATTAAAAAAACTGAAAGCTTTTAAAAAATAGACAAAACCTCTGCAATATGTGATTATGTAAAGAGACCAAATCTATAACTCATTGGCATTCCTGAGAGAGGAGAGAGAATAAGCAACTTGGAAAACATATTTGAGGACACAGTCCATGAAAATTTCCCCAATCTCACTATAGAGGTTGACATGTAAATTCAAGAAATGCAGATAACTTTTTTGAATACTATTAAAAAATGGTCATCTTCAACGCACATAGTCATGAAACTGACCAAGGTCATCACGAAAGGAAAAAATCTTAATGGCAGCTAGAGAAAAAGATCAGATTACTTACAAAGGTAATTCCATCAGGCTGGTAGCAGATCTCTCATCAGAAACCTTACAAGTCAGAAAGGAGTATGGGACAATTTCCAGCATGCTCAAGAAAAGAAATTCCAACCGAGAATTTCATAATCCACCAAATTAAGCTCATAAGTGATAGAGATATTAAATCCTTCTCAGACAAGCAAACACTAAAGGAATTTGTTAACACTACATCAGCCTTACAAGAGGTCCTTAAGTGAATGCTAGAGATTACAATGAAGATTAATAACTGTTACCATAAAAGACATTTAAACACATAACCCACAGATAATATAAAGAAACTATACAATCAGGTCTACAAAACAATCAGCTAATAACATGACAATAGAATAAAAATCTTACAGCTTAACAATAAACCTGAGTATACATGGCCTAAATGCTCCCACATGAAAAGCATAGGGTGGCAAGCTGCATAAAAACACAAGACCACACTTTCTTCTGTCTTCAAGAGATCCATCTCATGTGTGATAACACCTACAGGCTCAAAGTAAAGGGACTGACAAAGATCTACCATGCAAACAGAAAACAAAAAAGAGCAGGAGTCGCTATTCTTATATCAGATAAAACAGACTTTAAACCAGTAACGATCAGGAAAGACAAAGAAAGATGTTTCATAATTATAAAGGGGTCAATTGAACAAAAAGACTTAACTATTCTAAATATATACACACCAAACATTTGAGCACTCAGATTCGTAAAACAAGGTTTTATTGACCTACAAAAAGATTTAGAAAGCCACACAATAACGGAGGATTTCAACACCCCACTGACAGTGTTAAACAGATCATCAAGGCAGAAAACTAACAAAGAAATTCTGAACTTACACTAGAACTCAACCAACTGGACCTAATAGACATCTACAGAATACTCCACCCAACAACCACAGAATATACATTCTTCTCATCCACACAGGGAACATATTCTAAGATCAGCCACATGCTTGGTCATAAAGCAAGTCTCAATAAATTCAAAAAAAATAAAATCATACCAAACACACACTTCGACTGCAGTGCAATAAAAATAGAAATCAATACCAAGAAAATCTTTCAACACTAAACTAAAACATGGAAATTGAACAACTTGTTCATGAGTAACTGTCGGGTAAACAATAAAATTAAGACAGAATTTTTAAAAAATAAAAGTTAATGAAAACAGAGATACAGCTAACCAATATCTTTGCAATGCAGCTAAAGTAGTGTTAAGAGGAAAGTTTATAACACTAAATACTCACATCTAGAAGTCAGAAAGATCTCAGATTAACAACCTAACATTACACCTAGAGGAACTGGGAAAAAAAAAAAAAAAGAAAGCAAACCAATCTCAACGCTAGCAGGAGAAAAGAACTAAAATCAGAGGACCGATTGAAATTGTGGGATGTAAAAATCCATTAAAGAAAACACATGTACCCTAGAACTTAAAGTATAATTTAAAAAATTTAAAAAAAGGAAACAATAAAACCAAGAGTTGGTTCTGCAAAGTAATAAGCAAGATGGACTTCTAGCTAGAAAAATAAAGAAAAAAAAACAAAGATTTAAGTAAGTGCAATCAGAAACGACAAAGTTGATATTATAAGAGATCCCATAGACATACAAAAGATCCTTCAAGACTAGTATGAATGCCTATATGCACACAAATTAGAAAATCTAAGGAAATTGATAAATTCCTGGAAACACACAAGCTCCCAACATAGAACCAGCAAAAAAAGTGAAAATTCAAACAGACTAATAACAAGTTCCAAAATTAAATCAGAAATAAAATACCTACCAACTAAAAAAATCTCTGAACCATGTGAATTCACAGCTGAATTTTACTGGACTTACAAGGAAGAACTGGGACCAATTTTACTGTTACCAGTTCTACAAATAATAGAGGAAGGAGGGATTCTCCTTAACTTATTCTGTGAAGCCAGAGTAATTCTGATACAAAAATCTGGCAGGGGCACAATCTAAAGAGAGAACTTCATGGCAATATTCCTGCTGAACATAGACACAAAAATCCTGAATAAAATACTAGCAAACATAATCTAGCAGCACATAAAAAGTTAATTCATCATGATCAACTAGGCTCTATTCCTAGGATGTAAGGTTTGCTCAACATAAGCATATCAATAAGTGTGATTTACCATATCAACAAAACCACAGACAATAACCATATGATCCTCTCAATATATGCAGAAAAAGCTTTCAATAAAATTCAACATCCCTTCCTGATTAAAAATTTCAACATACTAGACATCAAGAGAACATACTTCAAAATAGTAAGAGCCATCTATGGCAAACCCATAGCCAACATCATACTGAATGGTTAAAAGCTAGAAGCATTCCTCTTGAGAACTGAAACAAGAGAAGAATGCCCACTCTCATCCCTCCCATTCAGTGTAGTACCAGAAGATCTAGCCAGAGCAATGGGGCAAAATAAAGAAAGAAAAGTAATCCAAATAAGAAAAGAAAAAGTCAAACCCATCTCTTTTTGCTGGCTATATTATTCTAAACCTAGACAACCCTAAAGATTCTGCCAAAAGGCTCCTAGAATTGATAGACTTCAGTAAAATTTCAGGATATAAAATCAATGTATACAAATAAGTAACATTTCTATACACCAATAATATTCTAGCTGAGAACCAAATCAAGAATGCAATCCCATTTATGATGCACACACACACGAAATATCGAGAAATACATCTAACCAAGGAGGTGAAAAATCTCTTCAAGGAGAATTACAAAACACTGCTGAAGGAAATCAGAGATGACACAAACAAATACAAAAATAAATCATGACCTAGAAGAATCAATATTGTTAAAATCGCTATACTGCTCAAATCACTTTATAAATTCAACACTATTTCTATCAAAATACTAATGTCATGTTTTCAACAAAATAGAAAAAAGTTCTAAAATTCATACAGAACCCAGAAAGAATGTGAATGGCCAAACCAATCCTATGAAAAAATAACAAAGCTGGAGGCATCACATTACCCAACTTTAAACTATATTATAAGGCTACAGTAACCAAAACAGGATGATACTAGTACAAAAGCAAACACATAGATCAATGGAACTGAATAGGGAACCCAGAAATAAATCTGCTTACCTATAACCATCTAATATTTTTAAAAATTGATAAAAACACTCAATGTAATAAGTGATGCTGGAAAACTGACCAACCATATGCAAAAGAATAAAAATGGACCCCTACCTTTTCAACATATACAAATATTAACTCAAAATAGACCAATAATTTAAATGTAGAACCTCAAATTATAAAATTTCTAGAAGAAAACCTAGAAATAATCCTTTCAACATTGTTTTTGGTATAGAATTTATGGCTAAGTCCTCAAAAGTAATTGCAACAAAAATTGACAAATGGAACTTAATTAAACTAAAGAGCTTCTGCCTGGCAAAAGAAAGTATCAGCAAAATAAAAAGACAATCTACGTAATGGGAGAAAATATTTGCAAGTTATGCATCTGACAAAAGTCTAACATCCAGAATCTACAAGGAATGTAAACAAATCAATAAAAAAAATTTTTTTAATGGACATAAGACTGAACAGATACTCCTCAAAAGAAGACATATAAGTGGCCAAAAAACATGTGAAATAATGCTCATCATCACTAATTGTCAGAGAAATGCAAGTCAAAACCACAATGAGACACCATTTCACACAATTCAGAAGGGTAATTACAAAAAAGTGAAAAAAAAAAAATGCCGGTTAGACTGAAGAGAAAAGGGAATGCATAAACACTGTTGGTGGCCACTGTTAAGAGCAGTTGGGAGATTTCTTAAATAAAACTTACAACAGAACCACCACTTGACCCAACGATCCCATTACTGGGTATATATCCAAAGAAAAAATTTTTCTCCCAAAAACACACACACATTCATATGTTCATTACAGCACTATTAACAACAGCAAAGACACAGAATCAACATAAGTGTTCATCACTGGTGAAATGAATAAGAAAAGTGGTACATATATAAAATAGAATACTTCATAGCCATAAAAAGGAATAAAATCATGTCCTTTGCAGCTGCATAAACACAATTGGAGGCCATTATCCTAAGCAAATTAATGGAGAAACAGAAAACCAAATATCACATATTCTAACTTGAATTGGGAGCTAAAGTGGGAGCTAAAGTGGGAGCTAAAGTGGGAGCTAAACATTGAGTACACATAGACATAAAAATGGGAACAGTGGACACTGGGGACTAGTAGAGGAAGGAAAAGAGGGAGGGGAACATGGATTGAAAAACTACTTACTGGGTACCATGCTTAGAACCTGAGTAATGGTATCATCCCTACTCCAAACCTCAGTATCACACAATATACTCATGAAGGAAGTAACAAATGTAAATAAATATGACAAATGACTCCATTTCACAGATGAAAGAAGGATTGCTATACTGTATTAGGTGTCACACCTGGCCTGAAAGTTCAAATATTCAAGGATATCCTGATAGATAAAATAATAAATATAACTGCAATAATAGATTTAAGAAGAAAGTGTTTCTTATGTCAGAGGGACAATTTACTCATTCAAAGATCCCCATCCTGGGTGTATTCTTTTCACTGCCATATGTCCTAGATAAGAAGAATGATATTTAAGGTATCTCTTTATAAATATTTATTAAAACACAATGATAATGGTAGTATTAGGGTTAAAAAACTTTGATATTTTCATTGGAAAAATTAAGTAATTCAATTAACAGTAGAAGAAGAAGTACACTTACAACAGATGTTCATGAAGGGAATGATGGATCTAAAACTTAAGTTCTAATTACCATTAGAAGGAGTCCTGAAGTTTCCGACCTCTAAATAGAAGACAACGTGAGAATACACTTGATAGCATGTGAAAAGCAATTTCTTTGGCTGTATAGCATTATCAATTTATTTCTTCTCTGTCCCATGATTAATGCCTCTTCTTCATACCCCATGGTATGAAGGATGGTAAAGGCAGAAAATCATGAGTTTTATTTATTTCAACCCCTCTGTTTTGTGACCTGTCATAGTTATTAGTATTGAGTTTCTTGCTTTCTGCTGAACAATAACCTTACTAGAATTCCCTAATAAATGATAACCTTACTGGAAATCACTAATGGTCTCCCTATGCAAGACTTACACATACACATGAACATTCCTAAGAGCCAAAGCTTAGTTTAATGTGCTATGATAGAAAAGACTGTGGTTTAAGGGTGGCTTAAATTTGGTCTGATTTTGTGATTAACAAGGTTATTTATAGATTCAATGCCATCCCCATCAAGCTACCAATGACTTTCTTCACAGAATTGGAAAAAACTGCTTTAAAGTTCATATGGAACCAAAAAAGAGCCCGCATTGCCAAGACAATCCT
>NW_012116411.1:2391146-2440404 GCF_000951035.1 Colobus angolensis palliatus
AAAAAAAAAAAAAACAAATGACTTCAAGCAAGTTTCCTCATCTCATTGGTCTCTTGGGGAAAGTAAGAGAGCTGTCTTATATGATTGATAAATATGCTTTGAGCTCTAAATTATTGCTGTAATATTTAACCCTCTCACTATAAACACAGTGAATTGAGTCATGTGGCCCCAAAATTCGTATGTCGAAACCCTAAACCCCAGGACCTCAGACCTATCTTTCTATAGAAATAGAATTGTTGTAAATGGAATTAGTTAGGTAAATATGGTATCATATTGGAATAGAGTGGACCTTTAATAGGACTAGTGTGCTTATTTTAATACACATCATGTGAAGAGTCAGACAGAGAGGGAGGAAAATACAAAGAGACCAGGGAAAAGAAGGCCTCTACAAGCCATGAATACCTGTAGTCACCAGAAGCTATGAGAAAAGCCTGAAAATGGTATCTCTCTAGTGCCTTCAAGAAGAGCGTGATCCCATCAATAACTTAATTTTGGACTTCTGGCCTCCAGAATTGCAAGACAATAAATTTCTGCTTTTAAAAGTATGCTTTATTTAACGTATTTTAAAATATTTATAGATTTGGGGGTACAAATAAAGTTTTGTCACATGGATATATTAGGTAATGGGGAAGTCTGGGCTTTCAATGTGAACATTACCTGAATAGTAAAGTTTGTAATCAATAGGCAATTTTTCAACCTTCACACCCCCACACACACTCTAATACACACTGGAGTCCCCAGTATCTATTATTATACTCTGTATTTTCATGTGTAACCATTGTTTAGCTATAAGTTATAAGTGAGAACATATGGAATTTGACTTTGTTTCTGAGTTATTTTTATTTTACTTAGGATAATGGTCACCACATCCCTCCAGGTTTCTGCAAAAGACAAGATTTTATTCTTTTTTATGGATGAGTAGTATTCATTTATACAGATATGTATATAGCCCTATATATTTTCTTTATCCAGTCATTCATTGACGGACACTTCAGTTGATTGCATTACTTTGCTATTGTGAGTGGTACTGTGATAAACATATGAGTCCAGATGTCTTTTCAATGTAATGATTAATTTTCACTGATGAAACAAATTGTAGATGACACAAATAGATGAATAAGTATTCCATGCTTGTGGATTGGAAAAATCAATATCATAAAAATGTCTTTACTTCCCAGAGCAATCTACATATTCAGTGCAACTCTTATGAAATTTCCAACATCAATTTTCACATGATTAGATAAAAACAATCTTAAAACTGTTATGGAGCCAAAAAAGAGCCTGAATAATCAGAGTAACCCTAAGCAAAAAGAACAAAGCTGGAAATATCACATTACCTGACTTCAAATTATACTCTGAGGCTATAGTAATCAAAACAGTATGGCACTGGTGTAAAAATAGACACATAGATCGATGGAATAGAATAGAGGACCCAAAAATAAAGTCACATACCTACCACCAACTGATTTTTAACAAAGTCAACAAAAATATACACTGGGGAAAGGACACTTTACTTAATAGATGATGTTGGGAAAATTGGATAGCCATAAACAGACGAGTGAAAATGAACCCGTATCTCTTACCATATACAAAAATTAATTCAAGATGAATTTAAAATGTGATGACCTGAAACTATAAAAGTCTTAAAACAAAATCTTAGGAAAACTCTTCTAGACATTGGCCCAGGCAAAAAGAAATTTATAACTAATTCTTCAAAAGCAAACACAACACAACCACAACTAGACAAATGGGACTTAAATAAACTAAAAAGCTTCTGCACAGAAAAAGAAATAATCAACAGAATAAATAGGCCATGTACAGAGTGGGAGACAATATTTGCAAACTATGCATCTAACAAAGGCCTAATATCCAGAATCTATGAGAAACTCAAACAATGCAACAAGAAGGTAACAAATAACCCTATTAAAAAGTGTGAGTGCAACAAGAACAGACACTTTTCAAAAGAAGACATACAAGTGGCCAACATATGAAAAAAACGCTCAACATCACTAATCATTAATATCACAGAAACGCAAATTAAAACCACAATGAGACACCATATTATATCAGTCAGAACGGCTATTACTAAAAGGTAAAACCAAAACAACAGATTTTGGTGAAGAAGTGTGTCTTTGGGAGGCAGGAATGTAAATTAGTACAACCTCTATGGAAATCAGTATGGAGATTTCTTGAAAAATTGAAAATTTCTGTTTTTCTAAGCCGTCCAGTTTGTGAAATTTTCTCATGGCAGGCCTAGGATGTGACATATCCACCTTTGAAGTTCCTTTTCCTGACCTTTGTCATAGATCCACTAAATGAAGATTCTTTCCTCTACGAGCACTGTGCTCGTCACCATGTCCTCCTTAGGCATCCGGAAGAGTAAAACAAAAATCAGGTCCATCTACAGTCAGTTCCGTTGTTTATGAACTGAGTTACATCACGCACCTCTTACATATATAATTAAACAAAATACATCTATTAAGTACAGCACCATAAATCATAAAACCAACCATTAATCAAACTGTTCAGAAAATAAAAAGACTTTTGAGTACCCACTATGTGTCAGGCTACCCCTACAAGTAATTCTTTTCAAGGTTATTAACATAATATTTACTTGTACATGATATGCCCAATGACATCTAAACACCTCAACAAAAAAGGCAAAATTTCTCTTGCTTTTATTATTGTTTTTCTTAAAGGGTCTTTCCTGGAAGACCACAGGAGCATGGAATATTTTATGTTCTGCCTTCTTGTATTCTCCAGCTTCACACTTTTTGTTTTGAAAAAGCTATATTTTGGTCTACCTTAATTGAGTTATCTTATTAATCCCCAGTCTATGGTGTATGATTGTTAGGCCTTTCATTTTATAGACGAGAAAATCAGAAATAGGAAAAATTAATTTGCTCAAGTACCCTAATTATAATTCAATAAGTAATTGAACCAGGATTTGAAATCTAATCAGTATGGTTCATCCACTACCCTGTTTGCCTCAGCATAAAATGACCAATATCATTACACTGACTAAATACATTCCAAATCAAGTAATTTTACTTATGTAGCTTGAATAACTTTGGGAAACAATGATAATATCCATTATTTTCAAAAATATTGATTATAACCATTATTACCTTTAAGAAATTATGAATATTCAGAAACCCCAGAGTTGGAAATACAATACTGGATACATCTTTCCTAATATGCCAAGTATAATAGCAAAAAAAATTTAATTGCCTTTTCATTAATATATAAAGGTCTGACTTAACTTTGGTTCTAGCAGCCCAATTAACATTTTTTTTTTAATTTTACACACACAATTCTTACCTGCTCTTTTCCCTTTTCTGTAATATTTCTTTTATTTCTTCTTATGAAACAAGCTTCATTTCATTAAAATATAATTATTAAAGGGATATCTATTTCAGGCACTTTCTATCTAGGAAAGCAAATTGGCTTATAATTAAATACTTTAAAAAGTGAAGTTTCAAAGTCTCCTTTTAAATTGTTCTGAAAGATGAAGAATGAAATTATAGAGTAGACTTTCTCTTATAAATGTGGCCATCAAAGAAGCCCATATGCTGTTTGGTTCCGAAGTTACTACATTTCATAGTGGACTTTGAATGAATAAGGATAGAAATGAGCATCATTAAAACAGATGATTAAGTGTCTTTACAGACACCTACTGATGAAAGATGTCAGTATCATTATGTAGTTGTAAAGTGAAGAGGAATTAAAACTTTAGAACCTAGAAAAATGTAAGATTGCATTACCTAGAAACTAACCTTAAAAATTCCATTTAATTACACTAATTAAATAGAAGAGCTGGAGTTAGTAGACATTGGTCGCCAGAGACTAGGCTGAGTTATAAACATATGTTTCAATTAGTCTAACTTTATTCATTCATTCACTTGTTCATTTGGTTCACTTTTATTGAATAAATATGGAGAAAGAAGCAATCATGCCAACTAGCTGCTTAATTTCTATGCCTATATTTCTCCACCTCCTTGCAATTAAAAATAATCATGTGACTAGTTTAAATTAAAAATAATATGAAGTAGCACATGTTTCTTCTGGACTGTGGCAATAAAAAGCCATCACACAATTCTGTTTTTCATTTCCCCTGCTATATTAATCAGGGGGAAGGTCTCAAATTTGAGTTGATAGATCTGTATTACCTAAACAACCTGGATTTCTGAATCAGTTCATGAAGGAAAACTGTCCCTGAGAGTGACACAAACCATCAGTGGACTCATCATGCAAAAACAAATAAAGTTTTCTTTCTAAGTCAGTGAGGTTTGGAGACTGTGCTACCACACCCCAGTCAAATTTCTGCTGACAAACACACATATTATGTTCACTCATTCATTTGACAAATATTACTGAATACCTTGCCACATGCTAGGTTCTGAAAATTTAGTGATAAAAAATCCCTCATGTGGCCAGGCATGGTGGCTCACGCCTGTAATCCCAGTACTTTGGGAGGCTGAGACGGGCAGATCACGAGGTCAGGAGATCGAGACCATCTCTATGGTTGATACCTCTATGATAGAGATATCATAACATAGAGATATGCTGATATCATAGAGAATGGCTAACATGGTGAACCCCGTATCTACTAAAAATACAAAAAAATACAAAAGAAAAATTAGCCGGGCAAGGTGGCGGGTGCCTGTAGTCCCAGCTACTTGGGAGGCTGACGCAAGAGAATGGTGTGAACTCGGGAGGCAGAGCTTGCAGTGAGCCGAGACTGCGCCACTGCACTGCAGCCTGGGCAACAGAGTGAGACTCCATCTCAAAAAAATAAAAAAATTAAAAATTAAAAAATCCCTCATATACATGTATGGATATCATAATCTAATGGGATACAATTATTAAATATGTTTTGAAATAATGGCTTAAATATCCTATTATTTCACTATTTCTATTAATTTTTTACTATATAATACTGCTAATGTGACATAAGCCACATCTAAATAAGAATGTATCTTGTTTAGACTTCATTATGCAAAGAAACCTATTTAATTCATATACTCTATGAACTATAAAAATCTTGATAAGTGCCAGCTTTATAATTGTTTAGTGTGGAAGGGTAGATTCAACACTGATTACTTCATTGTGGCTAGCAGAGTAAATTAAAATTAACTCACGATTTTTGGAAACATATTGAAAGAAATCCTTTGAGACATATTTAAGATGTGCTTCTGCAGAGACTATTTATTTATTTCTTTCAAGTGCCTGGGATACAACTGACATGAATCACTTTAAATTTATTTTTGGGTCGCCTAGGTAATGTACATCCCAGACAAAAAAAAAATATGTGTATGCTAGTTTTTCATCTTTGTAGGGACGTGGATGCAGCTGGAAATCATCATTCTCAGCAAACTATCGCAAGAACAGAAAACCAAACACCGCATGTTCTCACTCATAGGTGGGAACTGAACAGTGAGATCACTTGGACTCGGGAAGGGGAACATCACACACCGGGGCCTAAAATGGGGAGCGGGGGAGGGGGGAGGGATTGCATTGGGAGTTTTACCTGATGTAAATGACAAGTTGATGGGTGCTGACAAGCTGATGGGTGCAGCACACCAACATGGCACAAGTATACATATGTAACAAACCTGCACATTATGCACATGTACCCTAAGTATAATAATAATAAAATAAAATTAAAATAAATAAAATAAATAAATGAATAGGATATCCAAAACTTTTTCTGAGAAAAAAAAAGAGAGAGAATTTCCATAGTAGATTTTTTTCCATTTCTATGCTGAGCAAAGGCTGTGACAGGGAAGTTTCCATACTGTGTCACTCTGGGCAGGAGAGTGTTTTACCAGCTCATCTCTTCTCCAAATTTGTTATCTTTCAGAGTCTCAGCTTCATGTAATCAAGTTTTTTCTGACTTCCCATATTGCGTAGGCTCTGGGCATTGCCAACTCTACCTCTCACAAGGCCTATTAAAAGCCAAAGGCTCAGAACTGTAGGCAGATACTCTTAGGGCAGATGTTGATATCAACAATTAGTAAATTTTTCAAGTTTGTACTTTTTGTGGTTTTTGACTTTTTTGGTCCTCTTTATAGTTCCGTTATAAATTTATTTTTTTCTACCAACTTATTTGTATTTATATTTTTGCACTTTTAATTTTTTCAATTTTGCTTAAACAGACTTATATAATTGTATGTATGTATGTATTACATGATGTTTTGAAGTATATATCAATTGTAAATTGGTTTAATCTAGCTAATATATGCATTACCTCACATAGTTAATATTTTGCAGTGAGAACACATCCACTTTCTCAGCATCTTTAAGGATACAATATGTCATCGTTAACTATCGTAATTATGTTGTATTAGTGAGAGCTCTTGAACTTATTTTTCCTACATAACTGTTATTGTGTATCTTTTAATCAACAGCTCCCCATTCTCTGTCAACTGCCTCAGCCCATGGTAATAACCATTGTAGTCCATTTCTATGAGATCAACATTTTTTAGATTTAACTTAATTGAGATCATGTAGTATTTGTCTTTCTGTTTCTGGTTTGTTTCATTTAAGATAATGTCCTCCTGGTTAATAGAGGTTGTTGCAAATTACAAGATTTCATTCTTCATGGCTGAATAGTATCCCATTGTGTGCCTGTATAAAGAAATGCACTGCCTTTTCTTTATTCATTCTTCCACTGATGGATGCTTAGATTGATTCCATATCATGCCTGTTATGAATAGTGCTGCAATAAATATGTAAGTGTAGATACTTCTTTAACATACTGATTTCATTTTCCTTGGCTATATATCCAGTAGTGGAATTGCTGAATCATATAAATCTATTTTTTAAGGAACTTTATATTGTTTTCCATGATGGCTGTACTAATTTGCACTCCTACCAACAGTGTGCTAGGATTAACTTTCTTCTATCTCCTCACCAACATTTGTTATCTTTTGTCTTTTTTTATAATAACCATTCTGACAAGTATATGGTGATGTCTCATTATTTAGATTTGCAATTCCCTGATGAATAATAATGTTGAACATATTTTTCACATACCATTGAAAAAGTTAGCCATTTGCCTGTGTTATTTTCAGAAACACCTATGCAGGTCTTTGCCCGTTTTTAAATCAGGTTATCTGTTTTCTTGCTATCGAGTTGTTTGAGTTCATTGTATAGTTTGTATATTAACCCTTTATCTAACATATAGTTGGCAGATATTTTCTCCCATTCTGTAGTTTCTCTATTCAGTCTGCTGTTTCTTTTGCTGTGCAGAAGTTTTTAATTTGATGTAATTCCATTCACCCACTGTTGGTTTTGCCACCTGTGTTTTTGTGGTCATATAAAAAAAATTGCTTAGACTTATGTCATGAAGCTTTTCCTATATGTTTTCTTCTAGTAGTTTTATAGTTTCAGGTTCTGCACTTAAGTCTTTAATTTACATTGAGTTGATTTTTGTATATAAGATATGGCTCTAATTTCATTCTTCTGTAGGTAGATGTTCAGTTCTCCCAGCACCATTTATTGAA
Source organism: Colobus angolensis palliatus (assembly GCF_000951035.1). Classification (NCBI taxonomy): domain Eukaryota; kingdom Metazoa; phylum Chordata; class Mammalia; order Primates; family Cercopithecidae; genus Colobus; species Colobus angolensis. Next base: position 2,398,655 of record NW_012116411.1, read on the forward strand.
GAGACTGTTCTTTCTCTACTTTGTGTTCTTGGCATCATTGTTAAAAATTATATGGCTATAAAAGTATAGGTTTATTTCTGGACTCTCGATTTTGTTCCATTGGTCTACATGTCTATTTTTATGATAGTACCATGCTGTTTTGCTTACTAGTGCTTTATAGTATATTTTGAAGTTAGGTAATGTGATTCTTCTAGCTTTGCTATTCTCATTCAAAATTGCTTTTGCCTTTTCAAGTCTTTTGTGGTTCCATACAAATTTTAGGACATTTTTCTATTTCTGTGAAAAATGTCATTGGTATTTTAATAGGCATTGCATTAAATCTGTAGATTGCTCTGAATAGTGCAATCATTTTAACAATATCAATTCTTCTAATTCAGAAATAGAATATCTTTCAATTTATTTGTATCTAATTTCTTTCACGAGTGTTTTCTAGTTTTCAGTGTACAGATGATTAACCTTCTTGGTTACATTTATTCCTAAGTATTTTTTGTAGTATAAATGGGATTGTATACTTATTATAAATGGGATTGTTTCCCTATTATAAGTTAAATTATTTTCATTTCATTTTTATATAGTTTGATGTTCGTGTATAGAAACACTACTAAATTTTGTATATTGATTTTTATTCTGCAACTTAACTGAATTTCTTGATTAGTTCTCAGAGGGTTTCAGTGAACTCTTAGGGATTTCTATGTATAAAAGTACGTCATTTGCAATCATAGACAATTTAACTTCATCCTTTCTGATTCAGATGTCTTTTTATTTATTTTTCTTGTGTAATTGCTCTGGCTAGGACTGCCAATACTGTGGTCAACAGAAGTAGTAAGAGTGAACATCCTTGTCTAGTTTTGGATCTTAGAAGAAAAGCTTTTAGTTTTCTTCCATTGAGTATGATAACTGAAGTTTTGTCACATATAGCCTTTATTCTGTTAAGGTATATTCTCAGCGATAAATTTAAAGAGATGTTTTAATATTTTATCTATTACTTTTTTTTTTATCTAGTTTGTCATGTTGTCAGAAACTCACGTATTTTTAAATTAGGTATGTGGGGGGGTAGCGGGGCTTTGTTAAGGAAAGCCATATAGTTAAGGAAAATGTATGTCTTCCATTCTGATTTTTTTGTCATTCTACTTTTGTTCTTGTCACACTATACTTAACACAATTCCAGCCTGTGCTGAAATAGTAATTCAAATTGCAAAAAAATTAATTATGTCCATCTATAATCATTCTGGAAACAGATATTCATGAACAACTCACATATGCTAATTAGCATACCTGTAGTTAACTTTGCCACTTAATTGTCAGAAACTTAAACTAACTTTGCCTTCACAATAAGGGCAGAACCAAAAAGGTGGTGAGTTTTTTTTTTCTTTTGAGACGGAGTCTCGCTCTGTCCCCCAGGCTGGAGTGCAGTGGCCGGATCTCAGCTCACTGCAAGCTCCGCCTCCCGGGTTTACGCCATTCTCCTGCCTCAGCCTCCCGAGTAGCTGGGACTACAGGCGCCCGGTGGTGGTGAGTTTTATGAAGGAACTAGACAAAGAAAAATCTCCCAATGGTGTTCAGATGAACTAGAACTGTTATGCTGAGTGACATCAATGGAAATGAGAATAAAGACCCAAAGAAGAGTTGGAAGAGAAGTCACAGTCAGAAGATGAGACTTAACTGCACATAGAAATGAAGAGTGAAACAGGTATATAACTGGGGAAGAGTGTGCTAAGAATATCAGCAGAGCACAGCGAGGAGTATGGTATAAATTATAAAGTGATTAATTTTACTCATTCAAAAGCCCAAACTATAAACATTAGGTATGAAGCAAAGCATTTCTTTTATATGAAATAGACCCAAACACATCCTCACTGGACTTGGGAGACAGATGTAGTACTTTAAGGAAATCCAGTGAACCAAACACATTAATGTTACAAAATATTTGCTGTAGATAATGAACTTTTTATTTCATCACAGTATAAAAACCTTTTACCCGTTTCTTCACTTATTATTATTTCTCAATATGCCTGAGACATTTTGGTGAAGTGACCTCTGTATATTGTTTAACCTTTAGTTAAGTAGAAAAATTGAATCCAAACTGTAAATGTAAATACCCAAATGTTCTTTATGTAGCAATGATTATGGATGCTGTTATACAGCCTGTGGCTCACTACAAAAAGCCTCTTTTACACAGCAACCTGAATTTGGCTATTTCACTATTTCAAACTGCCTTGATTTTAAAAATACTCTTTTTATTTTAAATAAGTTTGAAGATTCTTGCTTTCAAAGGTTTCTTAAATGATCAAAATAATACACTTCTTTGTTTAGTCAGGGTTTAATATTTTCATTTTCAATAAAAGCATTTGCATTGCCTTGAAAACAGGTTGCCGCCGGGCGCACTGGCTCACGCCTGTAATCCCAGCACTTTGGGAGGCCGAGGCGGGTGGATCACCTGAGGTCGGGAGTTCGAGACCAGGCAGACCAACATGGAGAAACCCCGTCTCTACTAAAAATACAAAATTAGCTGGGCCTGGTGGCACATGCCTGTAATCCCAGCTACTAGGGAGGCTGAGGCAGGAGAATTGCTTGAACCTGGGAGGCGGAGGTTGCGTTGAGCCGAGATCGTGCCATTGCGCTCCAGCCTGGGCAACAAGAGTGAAACTCGGCCTCAAAAAAAGAAAATAGGTTGCCAAGATAATCCTTCAAGAGATGTACAAAACGAGATTTATATTAAGTAACAAAGATATTTCTTTCAGCTCTGAAATTCTGTGACAATGTGTACAGTCCACACTGGTTAGAATTACAATAAAACTTTACCAATGAATATTAAATATAAGCTCTAATAGCTTATATTTTTCTTAAATCCTGTCTGCCTCATGCTTATTTGTGGTTATGCACAAGCTGGGTAGCTCTTCGCTTATAAAAGTGTCAGTGTGATTATAATGTAAAAGGAAAAAAGAACATTGCTTCTTGGTGTGGGATTATAAAAGAGACAAAAGAAGTTAATTGTGCATTGGCATTCTCCTGGGGAGGTAGTCAGTGAATCAAAAGTAGGTTGGCAGAAGTATAAAAACATTAGGGAAAGTTAATGTCAAATTTTCAGGAAAACAGACTCTGATGTGACGATCTGCAGTAAGAAAGTTGTTTAGGAGAGCTCATGGGAATGGCACCTATAAGAGAATGAATAAAGCAGGATTACGCCGAGGGTAAAGTTGAATTGCAAAGCTGTTGCAGACAACAGAAGCATCACAGGATTTTCAGATTTAGCAAATAAAAATACAGGATTCCAGTTAAATTTGAATTTTCAAGACACAGTGAATGATTTTTAGTATAATAACTTACAAATACTATTGAATCTAAAATTGGGCCACTCCTCTTACCTTTTAGTTGTCAGACTGAAGCATTTTACCCAATCAGGACACAGAGCCACATAATAGGCATTGCATTCTAGAGGACAATACTCAATTCTCACAGACTATCGTCTCCAAGAGGGTGAATTTGATGTGTCATCAAAAGGCCATTCCAAATATTTATTAGGTCAGCAATTCTAGGTGGTGTGATATTAGATACAGTCATGTATAAGATATGGTCATATGTTGACAGCCACACCTCCTTAGAAGTAAATTGGGTATGTTGGGCTAATTCCAAGTTATGTAGGATACCATGTTGATGGATCACATTCTTTGTAAGCCCTTGGAAAGTTGGGCGACCAAGGCCCTGCAGGCATAAAGAAAAACCTATACCTAGAATGTGTGTAAATCACAGTCAAGATGGATTACTTCTGCTTCCAAGATGGGACAAATACAATGAAATCAATTTGCTTCAAAGTGGGTGCTCTTCTCTAAAAGAAAAATGGTGCTATAGTGGGGAACAGCACTAGTCTCTACTAACAGCAAGTTGTATATTCAGCATCAGTAGTAGCTGTATCAGACTTAGTGAATAGTGAATAGGAGGCCTGGCCTCCAAGATTCGTGGACCATTGCACCAGCCCTGTGATGGCTGATAATACAGTCTGGCTGACATCACATGCTCTCTACTGGGTTACTTAGTGCCTCTTATGCGGTAAAGTCTCTGATGGGTATAAACGTGATTTAAAAATATTTCTTCCACTTTGCTTTCACTCCTATGGGTGGATCCACATGATCTTCCCCCAAACTACTTTCTCATCATTCTTCCAGTCTTTATCTAACAAGACCCTGGCCAATAAGCCAAATCATTTACCACTCCTCAAGAACCAGTTACCTCTGGAAGCTAGTTCTATGAATGCCCTCTATCAGCCCTTGCCTAAAGAATATAGTCATTCTGAATTTCTTATTGAGGCTAGTACCCCTTTAACTAGTGCATTCCTTAGTGATTTGGTACACTGAGTAATTCCTGGTCATTTCTACAGAATGTAATTAATTAGCTGATGAATCTTACAGTTTTTTGAGGTATATTTGCTTTAGTATGTTTAGTTTCCCTTCATCTGCCATCTGCCATAGCTGAGCTGGTATTTTTACTTGGCAAAATTACTTTTTCCAAGCTTCCACCAGCCATACTAGCAGAATTAAACACCATTTCCTAGGACCTGTGTCAGCATGCTAACATCCATATCATCTTAAGGTTCTCTGCTTACCCTCCTCCAATCTATCATGCTTAGGATTCCATTTCATGCACAGATTCAGTCTAGGGGTTTCTACTGGTATATATTGGCAGAACTGACCACTCCTTCTCTCAAAGCAGATCTGGTACTTAGAACAAAGATCATCAAATTTATTTGAAACAAAAAGAATGTTTTAACCAGCTAGGTTATGTTGTAACTTGATCCTATTTTTTGGTCTGGTGGCCAAAAGGGGAGATGGAAATAGGTCCTGGAGTAAGAGGCCCTGTTAACTGCAGAGGCAAAGATTCTCACATCCTTGTCAAACAAGGGAAAAATGCTAGCCTTTGCAGGCAGAAGCGGTATACTTCTGCAGACCCAGATAACTCAGAAGAATCCAATTTTATGGTTCTCAATTGTGTTGACCCAGCAGTCCCTATTCCCACTCTTAAGTTGCCACTCCTTCCTAACCAGGGCTTTTACTATGGCATAGCAGACCTGCTGATCTGAAAACTTACCTTTTCACTTTCTCTGAAGTTCCCCTACTCCTACAATTAAGTACATGGACCAATCCAAAGATTTTTCTGACCTCTAGCTGTAGGAGATGAGAGTCCCCTTAATGCTTCCATTAATGCTTTAATGTTTCCCATTAAATAAATTAAATTTTTTTCAATTTCTACTTTTCCTGAACTGCTCAAATACCTAAGATAACTGCATACACAAGGCAGTCTTTTCCATTGGTATTCCATTCTAGTTCATCACCAGTGAAAGTTTTAACATTTACTCTGCTTTAGAATTCCAGGTGCTATCAAAACTCCACCAGTCATCATCTTTATTGACAGCTCACAGATGGTTAATCCACCCCAATCCCACCCCAAAGTTGGGAGTCAACTTTCCTGGGCCCCCCTGTTGACAACTTCCACAGCTCAGGTTCCCCAGGAAATAGGTGCTAAGATGGAGATTCATGCACAGAAAGTTAAGTGGAGCATACTTATGGCAATCAAGCTTGTAAGAGAATGGAGAAAGCAGGGTTGGGCAGAGGAAGAAGTTGAACTGGAATGAAGTTGCAACAAAATCATCAACAATTTTTTTGACGTGGGATGATCTTTTAGAATTCTCCCAAATTATGGCACAGGAATCAGGCTTTTATCACCATCCCCTGATTAATATTTGTATTCAGCTTGCCCCGAGAGAAGAGAAGAAGCCTAGAAAAGGCTCACCCTTACTCCAAGATTTAGTCGTAGAAAGGGGACTCAGAACAATCAATAGGTAACATTATGGCAGGTGGTAGATAGCCTTCCTCTGAAGAGTGAACATGGGTGACATACCATAGCATCCGCTTCCGCCAGGGTTAGTATACACCATAGAAAGATAAACTGTGAAATCAGTTTACTAGCCAGTGAATGAGAAAATGGGAAAGCAAAGCGTCAGAGCCATGGACATAAGCCAACTAGAGAAACAAAATCTCTACTCAAAAAGAGCAAACAAGGGTGAGATCTGAAATAAGGAAAACATATCACAAGCCAGATTATAAGTCTGTGATACAAGTTGGTACAGGAGGATACCCAATATCTATCCTGTTGATTGGGTCCTTTTCCACCCAAAATGTGGATAAACAAAATTTACAGTTCAAAAGACACAAAAGGGTAAGCAGAATTTGTCTCCCAGCCATCCAGTTCTCACCACTGGTTATTCATGTATATCTCTTTTCCCATTAAACTGTGAGATCCTTGAAGTAAAAGAGGTATTCCTTATTTTGTAGCCTCCATGCTCAGCTTAATTACCCAATAAACACTAAACAAAAAATAAAATAGCTTTGTAATTTGGCTTATCAGGTAATTTTTGCAAAATGGCACTTCATCTCTAGATAAATTACTAAGAAAAAAATCTTTCAGATTCTCTATGGTGGAGCTCTAGATCATGCAACACAATACTGCCAAAATTAATTTAAATACTTTCTGAAACATTCATGGATTGAGTTCATGGATTTTTTTTTTTTTTATGAGCTTGGTGTTGAAAAGGCTCATAAACACTTATAAGTAATAATGCAAAACACAACTCTACAATATTCACAATAAAAGGTCACCTAAACACTATTTGGTCATATCCAATGACAGAGAACTTATCACATCAGGAGACATTTATTTCAAATTTGGTAAGTTATATCCAACCTAATCAAAGAAAGGAGCCATGTTTCTGTGTTATGAAAAGAAGTCATTACTCTTTATGGTATTTATAGACAGACATTAAATAATGAAGTGAGTTATCAATAGTCAAACAAATGAAATTGTTCTAATTGAAACATAACCATTTCTCAAGAAATATAGTTAAATTATCAGCAGTGTTCATAAGACTACTATAAATGCACCAAGAACATTTTATCCAGAAAAAAATAAAAATTATCTCTCCTTTTTCTTTTTTGATATTGATTTGTTTTCTATATTTCCTATAATGAATCCACAACATACTCAATTGGGTCCTTATTCTCTTTATCAGAATATACTGAATATGGTACATATATCTTCTTTTCAAATCTTCTGAAATCAGATATAACACAAATGCTCTCTGATTTATGCTACTTCATCATGTTTATTTCATAATTGTATTTAGCCATGTATTTTTAAAAATTAATAGCCAATGTGGTAATTACCACAAATCATCATAGTACTTTCCATACAGGTTTAGATGTCAAAGACTTAGCAAGTGGTTTTGAAATAACTGATCCTGATTATTGTCTCAGTCATCTATTGTCATGATAATGCTGCATAACGAATCATTTTCAAACTCTGGCATATAATGCTAAGTATTTTTTCTTGCTCACACGTATGTAGGTCAGCTAATCTAGCTGGGTTAGCTGGTCATGAATACAGTCCATATGCTGGTTTCAGGCCTGTTATATGTGTCTCTCATTCAACCATGCAAACATGTTCTGAGGCTCTGCTTTCATTATGTCTGCTATCATCACATTGGCTAAGTCAAGACAAATGGCCAAATCTAAAAAAGATATGAATATATAATAGTAGTACAGCAGAATAAAAAATTAAAGCCAATAATAAAACTTTACCATTCTTTTCTCTATTGGTCACACATTCACATCTCTGCTACATACAAAAAATATTCTCCCATTATAAGATCTCTGAAAGTGTCACCCAGTGTTTTTTTTCAGGTTCAAAGTTCAGGATCAAAGTACATTATATAATGTTCAAAGTACACTGAGTCTGGAGGTAGAGCCTCTTGAACAAGAAATCAAAAACCAAAAGACACACATTCAACACACAATGGTGCAACAGAGTTGGAAAACAATACGATAAACTCTTGCATTCAAAAAGGGGAAGAAGCCCATAGCAATCTGTGATTCACAGCAACTCTGAAATTTCTCTGGTCACAAGCTTCCACATTCCCCTACTCTGGAAAAAAAAAAAAAAATTCTTTCACCTTAGTTCATAGTTCCTCGTGGATATGGCTCTGTACTCTGCTATGTCCTTACTTTTCCGTCATCCTCCTGTAGGATCACACCCCTAAACATTTTAAGGTTCCTTTTTCTCCTGACTGAGTGACAACTTAAATTGTTCTGTTTCCTGAGTCCATGTCTTACTGGCAGTGTCCTAGATGTGGTCTTTTCCTGAGGCTGTATTGAAATGACCACCTTCAATTTGTTGAGATTTTCTTTTCCCAATCTTAAAAGTCCCAGAATTTCAGGACTTTCTACTTTCCCTCTCAATTTAGCTTGTACTCCAGGCACTTCATCCTCAGGCTCATCTGTCTTTTATGGTACCAACTCACCTTTTCAGCCTTTCCCTTGAACTTCCTTCACCCATAGGCCTTAATGCATACATTTTATCTGCCTTACACGATGTTTATGAATAGAAATTTCACAAAGTATTTTTCCATTCTTCTAGCCTATTATAAAAATTCACCACTATTTCTTCATCTCTTATGATAGTCCCCCTACTGTTTACCAAGTTTTACCACATATTTTCAGATTATGTTATGGCAGCGCCCCAATTCTAGGTACTAATTTCTGTTTGTCAGCTATGGCCATAATAATGTTTCATTAAAAGCCATCTCAAAAGTCAATGACATACAACAAACAGCATTTATTCTCATATACACAGGCCTGTGGATCAACTGAGGCTGCTTTGGTTTAGCTGTAGGTCTACAAGTAGGCTGTGGTGCTCCACTTTAGGCTACTCATCTATGGGTTTTGGGGTCTACTGTGTTGCACATCTCATCCTGGGGTTCAGGCAAGAGGGGAAACAGCTATCTGTGACATGTTGTTCTCGTAACAGAAGTCAAAAGTTCCCAGACGATCAAACAAACAAAAAAAATACGCTCTTAAAGTTCATATTTCACTGGCCAAAGAAAATAATATGGCCAACTACAAACATTAATGGGGCACAGAAGTATAAATCTCCCACGAAGGCTAACAGGAGGAAGTAATTATCAGCTGAATAATAATCTATTCAACCACATTTGCTCACCAAACAACACTAATGAAGCACATAGATATACATTGCTCATGTAGTTTTTATTAAATTACACAAATAATAAGATTATACATGGGTGTCTTCCTTATATAATGTCTATAAAAATAGACTATTACATATATGCATATATAAAGTATATTATTATAATTAATTAACTTCAGGTATACCATTATTTTCTTCTTGAATAGGATGAATTGCAAAAAAAGTTAAGTGTGTGATTACATGTATCTTATACTCTGATGAAACATAGCAAACAAAAAATCTCAAGGAGACTCAAGGTAACCTAGAAAAAAATGGAAATTTTAGCCTTTCGGCCTAGGGATGCTCACAGTAATGGAAACAATTGTATCAACAGCATTCACGAGTGATAGTATTTAAACAAAAAGCTCTATAGTGTCTCCCTCCTTTTCTTTCATCTTCACTCTTTCTCCTTAATATGTTCCACTGTCTTTTAATGAGAAGTAAATACCAATATATTGACACATTATAAGATATCTCCTTTATCTCTCCCTTTGCATAGCCATATCTTTTCGGTATTGATTTTCAAATTTCCATCACATTAGACATTTTAGAAAATGGTGAATGTTTTTCATCTAATATTGCTCTGAAAAACAAGATCGACAAGAAGGAAACTGCCTCTCTCAATTTACTTGCCTGAAAACATAATGATTCACTTCATAATTTTGGGAAGACGAATCATCGGAGTTAGTCCATGTGTAGAATTTATATTTTTATAAAATCTGTTAACTGGAATAAAAACATCTCAAATTTGTGCCAGTGTTTCTCTGAAAACAAGATGTGGCAAAACCATAACACAACAATAACGATTGTGTGATTATGTCTCTAGATTCAGCCAAGCATATCTCATTATTTACAGCAGTTTGAGACAGACTAGAAAGTCCTGGAAACTGGTCCCAGCATGACCTCTTGTGAGGGACAGTTATTTGAGAGACTGACAGTTTTGTAGGCTTTGATGAAGGCATTGTTTAAGAAATTAGCTGATTCTATCTATTTTATGCATGGGATTGTTACAATCCAACAGAACTTCATTCTGTTGCTAAAATTGTTTCACCCTTCTTCCCAGGTATCCTTTCATTTGACTCCTATATCCCAAATGCTTTTTAATTACTGATTTACTTACTTTCTCTATAGTTTTGCCTGTTCAGAACATCTAAATGGAAGAATGCAATGTATAATATTTTTAGACTAGGTTTTTTTTTCACTTAGCAATATGCATTCATCAATATTTTCTGTGGTTTGATAACAAATTCCCTTTTATCATATAGTATTTTATTGTCATAAAATGAAATTTTATTATATGGATATACACAATGTTTCCATTCACCTATTGAGTTCGACTTTGGTTGATTACAGTTTTTGCAGATTGTGAATATAGTTCACAACTGTTATAAACTTTCACATGCAGGTTTTCAAATCAGTGAGTAACTGTCCAGGAGTGCTATAACAGGTCTACATGGTAACACTACCTTTATTTTGGTAAGAAATTGCCAAACTGTCTTACAAAATGACTGTGCCAATTTGCTTTCCCACTAGCATAAATAAGAGTTCCTGTTTTTCCGCATCCTCATTAGCACTTGATAATATCAGGTTTCTAAAAAATTTTAGTCCCTCAATTAGTGAGTATTATCATCTCATTGTTGTGTTAATCTGTATTTTCCTAATGACAAATTGCAAAAGACAAAAGTCTGTGGTTTTTCTTTTCTTTCTCTTAACAGTGGCTTTTGCTGAGCAGAAGTTTATAAATTTGATAACATCCAATTTATCATTTTTTTCAATATCATGCATTTGGTATTATATCTAAACACTTATCAATCCCAAGTTAACTAGATTTTCTCCTAGTTTTTTGTTGTTCTTGAAGTTTAACATTTTCACATTTTATATTTAAGTCTGTGATCCACATTAAGCCAAGATTTGTGTAAGACATAAGGTCTATGTCTAGGTCTTTTGTTATGCATATGGATCTCCAATTGTTCCAGATCAATTGTTTATGAAGACTACCATTTCTCTGCCATTGTGCACCCATCAGAAATTAGTTTATTATTTAGTATGACTTTATTTCTAGGCTGTCTCTTCTGTTCCATTAGTCTGTGTTTCTGCTATTTCATCAATAACACAATGTCTTAATCACTATAGCATTTTAGTAAGACTTGAAATCAGGAATTATGAATATTCCAACTTTGTTCTTCTTTATGACCAAGTTGCCTATTACAGGATGTTTGTTTCTTCATCTAAATATTAGAATCAGTCTGACTGTAGCTACAAAATAGCATGCTGGAATTTTGATTGAGACTGTGTTCAATCTGTAGGTCAAGTTGGAAAAATATATGTATAAGCAGTATTGAAACTTTAATTCCAAAACTTGGAATATCTCTTCATTTATTTTGTTCTTTTTTTATTTTTCCATCATTATGTCATTTTCTGCATACAGATTCTATATACATTTATTTGAGATACACATAAGGACTTTATTTTGGGATGCTACTATTATTTTAATTATTTTTAATTTCAATTTCTAATTTTTCATTGCTGGTTTTTAGGAAAGCAAGTGACAACTTATACTGCAATATTGGTATACTTGCTTATTAGTTCAAGAAATATTTTAGGAATCTGGGATTTTTCTAATCTGGGTAGTTGTTACTATTTTTTTTTTCTTATTGTATTGAACTGATTAGATCTTCAAGTATAGTTTTGAGTAGGCTTGGTAAAAGTGAATATCCTTGTTATGCTCACAATTGTAAAGGTAGGTGGTAATCATTTCACAGTTGAGGATGATACTGGCTATAGATTTTTGGCATTGCTTTCATTAGGATAAGGAAGTTCTCATGTTTCTAATTTTTTATAGTTTTATCATGAATCGTATTTTATTGAACGCTTTTCTGTATGTATTGATATGATTTTATTCTTTTGTTAATTAATTATATTTGTTTATGATTTTTAAGCAGTTTTGCATTTTTACAACAAACCCCAGTTAATTACGATATATTATTTTACATAATGCTAGGTTTGACTTGTGAATATTTTGTTAAAGACATTTGCTTCTATATTCATGAGAGATATTGTACCATAATTTTCTTTTTGTACAGTATTTTTATCTGTATTTGGAATTAGGATACTTCTGGCCCAATTAAATTAGGTAGGTTCTCTTTCTATTTTCTGGAAAAGGTTATTAAGAATCCCTATGATTTCTCCCTTAAATGGGGGATTTACCAGGGAACACATACATACCTCATGCTTTCTTTTTTGCTCTACTTTTATTATTTTCTTCTTCTGCTAGCCTCATATTAAGTTTCTGCTTTTTCTTTAGTTTCCTATAGTAAAAACTGAGATTATTTATACTAGATGGTTTTTTAAAGATAATATTTATATTTAATGCTATAAATTTTCCTCTAAGCACTGCTTTATATTCATTTTATAAACAATGATGTTGTATTTCTCTTCTCTTTTAGCTTCATTAAAAATATTCTTAAAACCTCTTCTTTGATATTTGATATATTTAGAAATGTGTTGTGTAATTTCAAAATGGTTTAGTATTTTCCAGTTATCTATTACTGATTTCTAGATTGAATCTCTTGCAGTCTGATAATATACTTTATGTAATATCTATTATTTTAATGTGTTGTATGTTTAATGGCACACAGTAGGGAATATTCTGGGGAAATTTTTCTGGGAATATCGTGGGAACATCAAAAGAGTATGCATTCTGCTTTTGTTCAATAGAATATTTTATGTCAATTAGATAAAGTTTATTGATTGAGCTATTTGAGATATCCATGCTCTTATTGAATTTCTTCCTATTTGATGTATCGATTACTGGCAGAGGAATGTTAAAGCATTTAAATATAAGAGAAGTTTGTCTCCTTCTTCTTTCAGTTTTATCATTTTTGCCTTAATGTATTTTCACACAGATGTTGGATGCATTCAAGTTTAGGATTGTTACGTCTTCTTGAAGAAATGAATGCTTTCTTTCTTAAAGAAATGAATCCTTTCTTTATCCCTGAAAATTTTGCTCATTCCTATAGGGGTAAAGATGAAAGCTTCCCTTTAACCCTCAGAAAATTCACCAAAAAATAAACTTATAAAAGGCAGATTAAAAGGAGAAATAGCATACAAATTTATTAGCATGCATGGAGGAGAATCATAGAGTGATTGCTCCAGCATACAATGGAGTACAGATGGTTGCACATCCTTCTTAGGAAAAAGGGAGATAGGGAAGTGTAGATTATTTTAGGGGGGATATGAATGATTTTTAGGAGAATTCAACAGGCTTGAAGAACATACAATGACCTGGGACAAAGTTTGTTGGACCCAGAGAGCACATAATGGTTTGTGACAAAAGTATGACCCTGTGTGTTGGCAGACTTCAGTCTTTCTTCCGGTGAGTTTAGTTAAGGCAAACTAACTAAAGAGGGAAACAGAAGTGACTGTTCTCTTCTTTGACAGTTCCAAACATTAGTCAGAGAGGGAACTTCAGAGATCAACTTCATTCTATACTTCGGGAGAGACAGAGGATTAAGAGACAGGAGGTGAGTGGTACAGGTTAGAGAAAACTTGAGGTTTCTTCAATTCAGCATGTCAAAGCAGCATATTTTGGGGTACTGGTTTCTGAGCCCCAATGTTCTGAAGACTGCTTTGTCTGAAATTAATATAGGCATTCAAATTTTCAATTGATTGGTGTTAACATGATATATCTTTTTCCATTGCTGTAACTACAATATATCTGTCTTTATATTTAAAGTGAGATCTTATAAACGACATATAATTCAGTCTTCTTAAAAATTGTTTTGTCGTTGTTGTTGGTACACTGTGACTTGAATTTACATTAAACATTTTTTAACTAATCTATGTCCACCATCAAATAACACTCTACCACTCCATAGTGGTGCAGGTGCCTTATAATAGAAGACTCTCATTTTCTCACTTCCATTCTTTGTGAGATTGCTGTCACTCACTTCACTTACCAAAGTGCTAAAGTCACCCAATTCCTTGCTACTTTTGTTATGTATTGAAGTAGTTATATTTAGATAAATTAGGAATAAGAAAAATAAAGATATTATTTTACATTCATCGATTCTCTCTCTAGTGCACTTTGTAGATACTAGTTTCTGATATATGCCATATTTCTTCATACTAAATAATTCTTTTTAATTTTTTATAACCTTTAAAAGTTGGCATATAATTATGCATATTTATGGGGTACATAGTGATGTTTCAATACATATAATGTATAGTGATCAGAGGAGAATGATTAGAATATCCATCATTTCAAACATTTATTATTTCTTTGTGTTGGGAACATTCAATATCTTTCTTCTAGCTATTTGAAAGTATATAATATATTATTGTCAACTAGAGTCATCCACAGTGCTGTAGAATATTTGAACTTATTCCTCCTATCTACAGAATGGGAGAAAGTATTTGCAAATGATTCATCTAATGGAGGATTAATATCCTGAATATACACGTAATTCAAATATCTCAACAGTAAAAAACAATCCAACTAAAAAATGAAGAAACGATCTGAACAGACACTTCCCAAAAGACATACCAATAGGCAACAGTATATATTTTTTAAAATGTTCACCATCACTTATCATCAGAGAAATGCGAATCAAAACAGCAGTGAGGTGTCATCTCACCCCAGTTAGGATGGGTATTATCAAAAATGCAAAAAGATAAAGGATGAGGAGGAAAGGCAACTCTCATACACTGTTGCTGGGAACATAAACTAGAGCAGCCACTATGGAGAACACTATAGAGGTTCCTCAAAGAATTACAACTAGAACTACCATATGATTCAGCAATCCTACTACTGGGCATTTATCCAAAGGAAAGGAAATCAGTATATCGAAGAGACATCTGCATACCCATGTTTACTGCAGCACTATTCACAATCGCCAAGATATGGAATCAACTTATATATCCAACAAAAACTGAGTACAGAAAATGCGGAATATATACACAATGGAATACTATTCACCCATTAAAGAAAGAATAAAATTATGTCATGTGTTGTAACATGGACAGAATTAAAGAACATTATGTTAAGTTAAACAAGTTAGGAACAGAAAGTTAAATGTGGTATATTTCATCTATATGTGGAAACTAAAAAAAAAAAAAAGGTTGATCTCACAGAAGTAAAAAGTAGAACAGGATTGGCTCTGGAGGTAAGGGGTAATGGAGGATAGGAGGAGATTTCTTAAGATAATAGAAAATTTCCTTGTAGGTTTTTTTTTCTTTGCACCACAGGTCAGCTAATGTTGAATTTCTTCACTTTTCTTGAATTTGAGAGTATATTTCTCCTTCATTTTTGAAGGGCAATTTCATTAGAAAGAAATTCTAGATAGGTGTCTTGTTTCTTTTACTACTTTATTTCACTTCTTTCCTTTTTGCTTGTATGAATTCTGATGAGAATTTACTATAATTCTTGTCCTTTTCCTCTTAAGTAGGTAAGGTTTTTTTCCTAAGTCTTTTATGTTTTTTTCTTTGTACTTTGATTTTACTTAATCAAACATTCCCTACAAAATGATACACTGAAATGAATTCTAGATGTTGGTTTCTAATCTACCAGGCTGTTTATACGATGCAATAAAGGCCAATTTACCTTAATCCTCAACTTATTTTTTGTGTAGATTTTATATCTTATATAAAATTAGATAGTTTTGTTATTTAATTTAAAAGTTTATTGAATTATGGTGAATTAAATCAAGATAAAATGTTCACTTATTGCTTTTTATGCATGTTTCTAAGTTATTCAGCACCAAAAAGGGAGAGATTATGGTCTCTCATTGTATAATTCTTCAAAGGCTCTAATGGAAAATTTTCTTTAATAAATTTAATAGTAATACTCTTATTTCCAAATGGCTGATGATTTAACCAGGGGAAAGAATAGATAAACTGTCTAGCACTTAGAACTGGAAATTAGTATAGAAAATTATCAGTAATTTTGAAAAATCAGTTATTAGGTTGTTGGTCCCACTATTTCCATTGGCATTAAGAAATCTTAATAAACTGTGAATCTTATTAGCTAAGACTGTCTTAAAAGCACTCCAGAATTGTGCTTCATAATTGTTCAAGCAGCACAAAGATCAAAGGCGAAGTAGCCACCTTTATTTTAAATGATGTTTTAAATTAAGTTGTTCAATTTTTGTATCAAAAATTGTGCATGTTCAGTTTTTCTAATTAACCTAATAATCCTTTCTCTAGGGAACATTTCTATAACACTGGCTGAATGCATTTTTCACATTCTGCATTTTTAAAATTTTACTTATCCTGATAGTCCATTTTTGCATTCATCTCAGTAAATAAATCTCCTGCATACTTCTACAGAAACAGTAAATCTTTAGAGCTTTCCTGTGCTTTGGTTGGTTATTTCCTTCTTCATCTATTTTATGATTCTGTCATCCTAAGATTCTGACCTAAAAGAGACCACAGAGAAGATGCCATAGGCATTCTTAATAAATGGAACTTCCGCCTTGGGCCCCTGTCTTCTTTCCTACCTCAGATAACTAAGCTTTTCAGTTTATCTCTATATAGAGCAAAGTCTCCCAAGTGTAGGAGACCTCTAAAGTCATTTCTTCTTTCCTCTCTGGCATCCTTATTTCATTTTTACCATAAGAAAATGTTAATTATCCATTAAGGAAAAACTGCCACCTTTGCAATCAGCTGGTTTGCCAAAAGGTAAATCTGTGACCAGACTACGTGAAATTAGTCTGTCTTTGAAATACGACGCTTAAGCAAAGTGGAGCAAAAACGTACGGTAGATAGAGTTCAAACAAAGTCTCCCCAAAGTCTCCACTCCCTCCTGTACCCACATCTTTTCCTAGTTATTCAAAAAACCCTGACTTGGTGCTTCTAACAAGAGACTTAGTAGATAGAATTAAGGCCCGAGTCAGTTGAATTAAGAAAGATTACTCCTTTTCTTAATTCAATGGACCTTACCTAATTAAATGCACCCTTAAAGGGGATTGGGCTTTCTGGTAACAGAAATATTCAAAGCATGAAAGGGATTTGACACAGGATAAATTTGTCATTGCTAATTTGAAGTAGAAGTGGCCATGTGGCAAGAAATGCAGGTGGTCTCTAGGAGCTGAGAGCAGTCCCCAGCTGACAGCCAGCAAGGAAACCGAAGCCCCAACAGCCTGAATATGCATGAAAGCAGATTCTTCCTCAGAGCTTTAAGATGTTAACTCAACCTGTCAAAGTTGACACTTTACTTTGCATCTTTGAGATCCTGAGCAGAGAATTCTTCACACCATGTCTAGACTTTAGACCTAGAAACCTGTGATACATTAAATGAATTCTGGTTTAAGATGGTAAATTTGTGGTCATCTTGTAAACACCAATAGCAAATGAATAAAGAAGGAAAATGGTTGGAGCTAACTCAGTTCAAAATGCAGAGATGAAGACAGATGATAGCAGTACAATGTGAACTGGGCTTTGAAAAATAATAGATAGATATTATGATGGCAAAACGGGGAACATAGCCCAGTATGTGAAATAGAAGAAGGTCTACAGAGCCTGTTTATTGGTTTTTGCTATCCAGTGTCCCTGAAGTCTTTTGACTCCAATCCTTCCTAAGGCTCACTCTCCTAAAATTACTCAAAACACTTTCAATAAATGACCCCCTTGCTTAAGTTAGCCAGATTGTGTTTATTACTTGCAATCAAATTCACTAAGTGATGTGTGCTTCGAGACTGAACATAATCAAGAACACTTCATCCCCAAACATTCCCAAACTAAAGCATTCTCCAGTAAGAGATTCTGGGAATGTTTTCTCCCAGGTTTGAAATGGTTTTACTTGCTTATCAGACTGGGCATGATGGTGGCTCACACCTCTAATCCCAACACTTCAGGAGGTTGAGGCAGGTGGATCACTTGAGGCCAAGAGTTTGAGACCAGTCCCGCCAACATGGTGAGACCCCATCTCTACTAAAAATACAAAAACTAGCCAGGTGTGGTGGTGCACATGTAATCCCAGGTACGAAGGAGGCTGAGACAGGAGAATCACTTGAACCTGGGAGGCATAGGTTGCAGTGAACTGAGATCACACCACTGCACTCCAGCTGGATGACAGACTGAGATGCTGTCTCAAAGAAAAAAAGAGAAAGAAAACAAAACCTTTACTCCCTTATCAAAATGTCCTCCAAAACACAATTTGTGATAGCAAAGATGGCGAATAGGAGAATAATTGCATTGCATGATAATCACACTGTTGCCTTCCTAGGTTTGTTCTTTTCTTTTTTGTTTGTTTGTTTGTTTTGTTTTTTTTTTTTGTTTTTTTTTCAGATTATACGTTTTGCTTTGGGAACTTCCAGTGGTCTCTTCTTGAGGATGTAAGAGTTGAAATCAAGCCTAAATTTGTAGTGTCAAGCTAAGCTGAATATCAAACCAAAAATTACAGCATGTTTGATAACGTACGTGTTCTCCTAAAACACAGACCTCGTATTTCTGTTTGTTTGTGGGTCGGGGGTAGCTATTTGGGTTTTGTTGTTGTTGTCATTATAGGAGAAAAGTCTGGCATTTAGTGCTAATTTCTACATAAAGTTATGATTTCACATTACTTATAATGCATCATCATTCCTTGGTTTGTAGCATATTTGAAAGTGCATAATATTCTACATTTATTTGAAACAGAATGAGACAATGTACTCAGCAATTTTTAAGATATATTCATTCAAATATAAATATTTACGTAGATTTAATTAACCAGAGTAGGGAGAATAATTTAAAGTTTTTGGGGTTTTTTTGATGTCTCAATTTGGCTAGGCTAAGGTCCCCAGTAACTCAATCAAATATTAACCTAAATGTTGCTAAGGAGGTATTGTGTAATACTTCTGTAAAGTACTTCTATAATTACACAAATTAATATAGTCCATAATCAGTTGACTTTCAGTAAAGGAGATTATCCTGGACAACCTGAGTGGGCCTGACTCAATCTATTGAAAGGGCTTAAAAGAAGAACAGAGACCTCTCTAAAGAAGAACAAACTCTGCCATGAACAATAGCTTTAGCCCACAACTGAGCCTGCCCTTCCTGATAAGTTTTTCTGCCGTTTGAACTAGCCTAGCACACTTTCCAGTGGTGTAAACCAATTCCTTGCAATAATCTCTCTCTCTCTCTAAATATATATATATGTGTGTGTGTGTGTGTGTGTGTGTGTGTATTGCCTATGAAACCTCTTTCCTTATAGGATTGTTTACGGGATTAAAGCAGTTGATACATGTAAAGTGATTACAATGCCTAGAATACAGTATGCAACATTAGAATACAGTAAGTGATAAACATATACTATTGGTTGTCATTGTTATCATTAAGCCAACGTGTTCTAAAGACAACTGGACTTCTAGTTTGCTGTGCCAAAATCTCTGCCTGAAGCACAATGCCACAGCAGAAGTAAACTACTGATAGTTCTCTGCACACATTAGGATGGTTTATTTCATGCATTTCTCTCTTCCTGGATCACCTTTTGCCATGCTGTTGATCTGATTAACCCTTTCATGCTTTGAAATTCAGCTCAGTCAGTATCTCCTGTGTTAAGCAGAATAATGGATTCCTGAAGATATCCATATCCTGGTCCCCCTGTAAATATGTTACCTGAAATGCCAAAGGGGCTTTGCAAGCATGGTTAAACTTGTGATCGGAGATTGTTCTGGATTATTCAGGTGAGCTCAAATCTAATCATAAAGTTCCTTAAAAGTGGAAAAGGGAGGCAGAATATTACGGTAAGATAATGATATGTTAGAAATCGACCTATTGGTGCTGCCTTTAAAGATAAAGAAGTGGAGCACATAGCAAGAAATACAGGTAATCTCTAAACCTGGAAAGGTCAAGCAAGTGAATACTACTCAGAACATACAGAAAGAAAGGCAGCTCTGCCTATATCTTAACTATAGCTCACTGAGACCCTTGTCAGACTTATGACTTATGCAATTGTCAGATAAGGTATTTGTGTTGTTTAAGCCACTAAGTTTGCAGTAATGTGTTACAGAAACAAAAGAAAATTAATACATCTTCTCCAGATGCTTTCCAGATTTGCCAACAGGTTCAAGTTCCCCTCTGATTCCATTATCCTAAAATCTAGTATATTTTTCTATCATTGCCCCATTCATAGTGTTTGATCTGTGTACCTTCCACTGACAGGGGTTAATGCTTAAGTTTCAACGTCAGACTTCTGATTATTTGTCATAATCTATGAGTCCATATTCCCTAATGTAGACCTTGGTCCCTCCCTCTCCAACACCATGCTGTTCACTACAGTGGTGCTAAAGGAAAATAAGTACAATCCCTGTCCTAAAGAGATACAAAATTCATCAGAGAAAATACATACAGCAAATACAGAGCCTGCTACATAGGACACTCAGGAACTGTGTGTTGAAGGAATAATTTCTTTTTTCCTGAACAACAATTTGTCCATGAATCCAAAAGCCTCCAGCCAAAGTGATAATATATTGTGCAAAAGGATCTCTTGTTTTCATGTGACCCCACAGCAGTTGTTTATATCATTTGATTATATTATTTTGATGTCTCATTTTATTACACTTATTTCATTAGATTACATCATTAATTCATTAACGTTTCTACCTCCACCTCACCACATGAATGCATATATTATGAGTTCCATACCTGTGATAGCCCCATAATATTTGAAAAGCCATTCAACTTTCAGATCTCAGTTTATGTATCTTTTAAATGATGTAAATAATCCTTTCACACACTGCATTACTTTCCTAAAATGTGTTTCACCTATTTTAACATGTGTAAACATTCTAAACCCTTTTAGGACAAAGAGCCCAACTCAATCCATGGTAACAAAATTACTGAAAATGTACCATAAAATTAAGTTTAGGAAATGTGTTCAATTAATGGAATAACCAGTAAAGCCTAATTACATCCAGTGTTCCTCAGCTAAGCAAAAGGTTCGTCATCCAGTCATCTGCAAGAGGAGAATTACTAGTTTCTTAAAATTTTGTATTATGATATTTTGTTTATAAGGACATGCCCGGGGACTTCAGTAATGGGATACATTTGTTAAAATTATAAACCAATATAAAGGAATATAGATTCACGTCTCAAACTCTTTTCTTCAGATACTGTTTTTCAGCTTACTAACTTTAAGTAAAATGACACTAAAGCTGATTTTCCTGAGAATTCTAGGGTGACAATATGCTTATATAAATGTACAGAGAATTTGTGGCATTGTATTTTGAGGTGGATTGACTTATTTCCCCTATAAACATACGTTCTAGTCCTAATCCCCAGTACATGAGAGTGTGACCTTATGTAGGAATGTAGTCTTTGCAGAAATAATAAGGTTAAAATGATGACATACTAGGATAGGGTAGACCCTAAATGCAATGACTGGTGGTTTTATATAAGAAAGGAAAAACAGATTTGGACACAGAGGCACAAACATACAGGACACACAAACATACAGAGGGAAGGCGGCCATGTGATAATAGAGGCGGGAATTGGAGTAATGCACCTATAAGCCAAGGAATGCCAAGGCTTGTTGGCAATCATCAAAAGCAAAGATGGAATTTCCCCCAGAGCCTTCAAAGGAAGCATGGCCCTGCCAGCTCCTTAATTTCATATTTCTGGCCTCCAGAAATGTCAGAGAACAAATTTCAGTTGTTTTAAGACACATGGTTTGTGGTAATTTGTCACAGCGGCCCTAGAAAAGTAATACATGTATCAAATGTACATACGTGTATATGCACATACACGTACACACACATTTGTATTGCTTGTTTTATTTTTGTAATCTTTCCACCAAGTGACTCCGAACTGCTTTGGCAAAGAGATAAAAATAACAAAGCAGAGACTATTTCTTTATCATTTACTCAGGATTTCATTCCCTGAACGTAAAAATCCCTCTAGATTCCTTTCTAGATTTGCAAAGGAGCTGCACTCTTATGTTTTGGAGCATTTTAGAACTCTTGACCTAACAGAGCATTAATTCACCAAAATAATATGTTTTCGTGTATATTATAGTACTGAATATCACAATGCAATCATCATAGGAGAAACAATTTTCCCAATAAAATGTTATTTTTTTCAGAACACCAAAAACATAGATCTGAAGCAGTAAAATGTACATTTTAATGTGTATTGTTTTCTCTGAGTCGTGATATTTTACCAACCCTTAGTTAGGGTTTTTTTCTCCTTAATTTGAACCCTTTGAGTTTTTGAGAGATTTGACTAGTTTTAACTGATTTCTTTTTTTAAATTTAATTTTTTATTTGTATAGATTCATGGGGTACATGTGCAGGTTTGTTACATGTCTGTACTACATAATGGTGAGATTTGGGCTTCTAGTGTACCCATCACCCAAATAGTGAACACTGTACCCAACAGCGAATCTTTCAGTCTTCACTCTTCTCTCACCTACCTCCTTTTTGGAACTCCCAGTGACTATTATTTCCCTCTATATGTCCGTGTGTTCTGCTTTCTCATAATTGCAGTTTTTTATAAAATAAAATGTTGCTGTAACTAAAGGTACGATTATGTTGTTTATAATTAAGATAACTTCAAAAAGCCTTTTAAATTATGTTATACAGAATCAGGCATTTTTTTGGCATTCATGTGTTGTCCTGTATTCTACCCCTGGGTCTACTACTGGATTTCATTTGCTGTTATAATTTCATGTCTGACTGAAGAAAGCAAATGTTTAGAACATACTAATAAATGCATGATAAAACTTAGTGTGTTGAATTACAGTAAATTTGATTTCACTTTTATAAAACTAGTATTCCTTTGGAAAAAGATGTATACATTTTTGAAAGTACACTTTAGCACAGGTTAAATGAAAATTTTTGTTTGTTTGTTTATATTACCTAATACATTACCACTATCCCCTTCTGGACACCGTGTTTTGTTTAAATCCTTCTATGCTTTCCACCTGTGACGAAAGCTCTGGTTCCCCAGAGCACACACAACAGTAAAATGTAATACTGCGAACAGTACCATTTACCCCATCTAGCTAACATTCCAATAAATCAGTTGTAAATAGGGGTCATTTGTTTTAATTTCAGGTACTTCGATTTTTTAAAACATTCGAATTCACAATAGCCAAGCTATTGTTGCAGCATTATTAACTTTTCAAAAAAAGAGACAAAGAGGATTCAAATCATGCAACTGAATGAAGAGTAGTCACTGTAGTGAAAAAATCAACAAGTTGTAGATAAGGGAGTGATTGTCATACCTTTTATTTTGTTTATATTTTTAAAGATGCAAGTCTTTATTTTAAAAAGTGAAAGTATAAGTAGCTTTAACCAGCAAGGCAGGTCTTTAAAAATAAATTACACTTATAAACTGTGGTATTTTCTTACTAATCTTTAACTTTTCCAATTCTTAAAATGCATTCAATTTCAAAAAGATGAATTTAGAATACTACTTTTTAAAATGTTATTATTCTTCAGAATCTGACTCAGACATTTTTTCTTCCAGGAGCTTCGGGCTCATTAAGACAAAATAATCCTATAGTCCTGATGTACAGAGGCTGCAAGTAATTTATTTACCTAGCTCACATTGTTTGCCTGAATAACAGAGAAGTCCAGGTTCACTTATTCAACAAGCACTTATTAATCACTCACTGTGGGCCAGACACTGTTCTCTCAAGGTTGTTAGACCTCTCATGGAAATACAAGCAATGCATGCAATAAAGAAAATACCACACTTTATTTTTTTATTTTTGAGACAGAGTCTCGCTCTGTC
Source organism: Colobus angolensis palliatus (assembly GCF_000951035.1). NCBI lineage: Eukaryota > Metazoa > Chordata > Mammalia > Primates > Cercopithecidae > Colobus > Colobus angolensis. The sequence continues at coordinate 2,422,439 of NW_012116411.1, forward strand.
ACCCAGGCTGGAGTGCAGTGACGCGATCTGGGCTCACTGCAAGCTCCGCCTCCCGGGTTCACGCAATTCTCCTGCCTCAGCCTCCCGCGTAGCTGTCACCACAGGCGCCTGCCACCTCGCCCAGCTAATTTTTAGTATTTTTAGTAAAAACAGGGTTTCACTGTGTTAGCCAGGATGGTCTCGGTCTCCTGACTCATGATCTACCCAACTCAGCCTCTGAAAGCGCTGGGATTGCAGGAGTGGGCCCCTGCGCCCAGCTGAAAATACAACACCTTTTAACGAGTGACAATCACTCATCCTTTTTGTGATGTAGTGATTATAAGGGGATCCAACAGTGATATAAATGCTATGTAGATACTGAATAATTGCTAGACATATACTGAAAATACCATCATGTAATAATGATTGGGTTGTTTTCTCTGAGGAGGTAGTGTTTTAATGGTAGGAAGGATGCCAGTCAAGGAACAGGAAACAGTATTCCAGGCAGAGGGAATATTTAGTGAAAAACTTGTATCAGAAACAAGCTCAAATATACAAAGAAGACCAGTGTTTGTGAAGCACATTGAGCGAGGGGCAGAAAACTATGAAACGAGATTGCAAGAAAAGGTAGGAGCTTTGTAAACCAGAGTTAAGAAGTTGTTTGAATAGCATTTTAAAGGGATTGAGAGGCCACAAAATTACTGATCTACTTCTTTCCAGGATGCTCTGGTTGCTCTATGAAAGTCTGTTTGGAAATTAAAGAGAGATATCAATTAGAAAGTTATTGTAGTCTTCTGTGAAAGATATGGTAGACCAGTCCCAAAGCATACAAGTGCTTGAGACTGGAAAGAAGTGGATGAAATTACAGCAGACAGTCCACAGGACTTGCAGATGAAATGGATGTAAAGTTGAGAGAAAGAAAAAAGACACAGATTTTTTTTTCCGAAGCAAGTGAGTATATGCTTATAGAATTCACCACAAGAGGAAAGAATAGGTGATACACAGGTTAAACTGAGTTATACCAAGTGTTGTGTTTTGACCATGTTAATTGTGTGATGCTTAACATCTTAAGTGAAAGGTCAAGCAAGAAGTTGGCTGTAGGAGTCTGAAGTTCCCAGGAGTCTGAAGTTCCCAAGAAGTGGTCAAGGTTGGAGATACATATCTGTAAATAATTTGACTATAGATGCTCTTTGAATATATGGGACTTGGAGAAATCTCCTGAGGAGATTTTGCAGATTAAAAAAATAGAAATAGTGAAAAATGATCTGAATGAATCCCTGAATTATTTTATGTGTTTAGGAGAGAAAGACAGCCTAAAATTAAAATGGGGAGTGGCCTCTGAGGAAGAAAGAAAACTAAAAGAGGGAGAGGTAATCGGAATCAAGAGAAAAGATGTTTTAAGAAGATGGAATAAACAAACATGTCTATATGGCTGGAACTTGATTAAGATATCAAAGGAGACCGGGCATGGTGGCTCACAGCTGTAATCCCCAAAACGTTGGAAGGCTGAGGAGGGTGGACCATTTGAGGTCAGTTGTTGAAGACTAGCCTGGCCAACATGGTGAAAACCCGTGTCTACTAAAAACACAAAAATTAGCTGGGCATGGTGGTGGGTGCCTGTAATCCCAGCTACTCGGGAGGCTTAGGCAGGAGAATTGCTTGAGTCTGGGAGGCGGAGGTTGCAGTCAGTGGAGATGGCACCACTACACTCCAGCCTGGGTGACAGAGTGAGACTCCATCTCCAAAACAACAGCAAAAGATGTAAGTGGAAAATGAACATTGGATTTGGTACTAGGAAGGTCATGGGAGCCCTTGACAACAGCAGTCTCAGTAGAGTAGTCTTGATCAAATCTTTACTGAATCAGGTTGAAGGCTGGGTGAGGTGGCTCACACCTGTAATCCCAGCACTTTGGGAGGCTGAGGTGAGCAGATGACCTGAGTTCAGGAGTTTGAGACCAGCCTGGCCAGCATGGTGAAACCCCATCTCTACTCAAAATACAAAAGCTAGTTGGGCATGGTGGTGCATGCCTGTGATTCCAACTACTCAGGAGGCTGAGGCCAGAGAATCACTTGAACCCAGGAGGCAGAGGTTGAAGTGAGCTGAGATCATGCCACTGCACTCTAGCCTGGGCAACAGAGTGAGACTCCATCTCAAAAAAACAAACAAACAGAACAAAAAGAATGGAAGTAGTGATGGTGACTAGAACTAATTATTTCACCTTTTTTTTCAGGAAGTACAGCAGAGAGACAAGGTAGTACTTAAAAAGGAATTCAGGCCAAGGTTAGATGGTATTTTGTTTGATTGCAGTTTTTATGTTTTTGTTACTTATTGCTATTTAAGACCAGATTATTAAAGTTTAATTGGCTGTAGACAGGAATGGTTCAGTTGACAGGAAAAAAAAAATGATGACATAGAAGAAAGGGGGATCATTACAGGGTAAAAGTCTTTGAGAAATTAAGAGTTTAGATCTGGACACATGTGGAGGGGTTGGCTATTGATTGAAGTCCGAATTATTTATCCATCATTTCAAAAAGAGCTACAAAAGTGATCCATGGCAATGAAACAATCAATGTCATCATGCCATACACGGACAAAGGGCAATGGACTAAAGGGGTGGGTGGAAAGTCCCTGAGAAGAGAATGTGAAATGTGCAAAGGACGTGGTCATAAAACAGAGCCCTGTCACTTTGGCGAGGAAAGCTATTTTTGTGTGACCTAGATTGAAACTCTCAGATAAGAGTGAAAATGTTCAGGTGAGAGGAAAAAAAAAAAACAAAAAAAAAAGCTTCATTTGTTTGCAGCAGGGGAGTCCATCTAAAACCAAGAGTGACTTCTGGCCATTAACTGTGTGTTTTGTTCTGCTTTGTTTTTAATGTTACAGGCACTTCAGTAAGTCAGGAGAAAAGGGAAACAAGAAAGGAGCTTGAGCAAAGATTAATTAACAACCTGTGCTTTCTGGAAACAGATGGCTTAAGGGTAAGCAAGTCCAGTCCAGGCAAATACATTCTGCAAATTCAGGTTTTTATAAAACTAAAACAAACAGGACACTTTGGCCAGTTCAGAAAATAAGTATTTAGTCTCTGGTTTCTGAATTCTTTGTTATGTAAAGGTTGTAGAAAATGCTTAACCCTTTACACTAGGAAGGGGAATTGCTGGAAATTGCCGAGGCAGTCAACAGAGGAAAAGGAGCCCGAAGTCCACCCCTAAGATTAAAGGGAAAGTGCAAAAAGCAGCAAACTGACTTCCCTAAGACCATCGCTATGTTTTTACCTTACAGCTAGCCTTTCTTGAATTGTAATGATTTATTACTGTCATTATTATTATCACAACGATTGAAAGTTTGAAATATAACCCCACAAGAGCGACTGCTGAAATTGTTGGCTTGGAATACTTGGTGACAATTCAGCCCATTAAGGAAACATCTGGAACCCAAAATCAGAAGTTTTAAGAATAGATATTTCCCTGGAAAATAGGATTACAGAACTTTCATGGAATTAAATATTTTGAAAAGAAAATATTTAATTTTTTTCATCCTAAAAGAATGAAGAAAATATCTTTAGTGTATTTGATGATTTTTCACTAATAACAAAAAGGCTCTTATTATTTTTATCGTGAGTTATAACCTTATGAGTTTATAGAAACAAAATGAGGCAAATTCAAGATAATATACATAGTGATTTCATGAAAGTAATTATTTGACAGTAACTTCCTTACTGATATTTCAATACAATTAAAGTTGTAGATAATGATCAGTTCAGTTACCCTAGATGTCTAGAAAAACAAATATGTATGTTTCCTACATTTTTTCATGTAGGAACACAGTAAAAATTCACAGCTCGTGGTTTGTGTTTTTACGAATTATGTGTTTTCTGTTTTCTCAATTGGGTTCATTATTTTTTTTCCTTTAGCCTCACATCATACTCAGTGTATGCCAGCTGAGTCACTATAGACTCTTTACAGGTCTCTGTTCACATATTATGAATTTTGAGGAAATTTAGATGTTTCTTTTATATCTATTTGAATAAGTGCTGGGATATGCTTCCCTAGTTTCTCAGCATAGTGTAATTCAGAATGATAGTCATCCAAAGCTCTATATATGTGTGAATGACTCTACTCTACTCTCCTAATTCAGTGTCTAGGGTAACTGGGCATTGAGGTGGAAGACATAATGAATAAGTAGAATTTTATACTCCTTCTTCTTTCCTTTTGCTCAGTTCCAAACATGGAGCTACCAATATGGCAGTGTGGCTAAGGAAAGTGACTAGGGAAATGGAGGATGGGAATAATGGCAGCACATTGGGTAGAAGAAATCCTCTTCCTTCTCTAGATGCAAAATTTACATTTATTTTATGCCACTGATACATGTTAGTGCAATTTTTGCTCAGAATTTTTAAAAAGAAAAAGAGGGACAGAGAAACACAGAAAGCGAATGAGAGAATAGAAAAGAAAGAAAAAAAAAAGAAAAACAAATTATTGTGGGACCAGAGAAGCTATGATTTGTAAAGGAGGCTGAGACACTTCTTAAGGGGTTTATAAAACTAAAACTTTGGGGTCATACTGAAAAGACAGATGTGGTTTGTTAAAAGAGCATTGACTATGAAGTCATTAGACCTGGATCAACTCAACGTTACCAGTCTCTAATTGCATAGCCTTGTGCAAGTCAGCTTATGCCTTTGAGCATTTGGGTTTTCTTCTTTTAATTTGGTAAAATATTTTTTTTTTCTAAGAATAGCTGTGAGGATCAACTCACTAGTATAAGGGATGCTACTGAGACACGCTGTGTTCTCTGAAAGCACCTTAGAACATATTTGTATTGGTTATCTCTTACTAGGCAACAAATTACTCTAATACCGAGTTGTTTAAAATCAACAGTAAATACTATTTCACACAGCAGCTTTGAGTCGGGGATTCAGGAATGGCTGACATGGTGGTTCTGGCTTGCAGTGTCATAATCGGTGGCAATCAATTTGTTGGCTGGGACTGGAGATATTTGAAGGTTTCACTGAGACACAAAGATCTACTTCTAAGATGACGCATTTACCAGGATGGCAATTTTCTGCTGGATGTTGGCAGGAAGCCTCAGTTCCTCACCACATGAACCTTATGACTAGACTGTCTAAGCAGTTGCAGTAGAGCGAACATTTATATCCCCTCAAAATTCACGTGTTGAAATACTAACCGCCAGCATGGTGGAATCAAAAGGTGGGAAAAGTTGACTAGATCACAAGGGCAGAACCCTCATGAGTAGAATTAGTGCAGTTATAAAAGACAACCCATAGAGAACTCTCACATTTTCTGCCCTGTGATGTTACAGCAAAAAGCCATCTAAGAGGAAGGGGGCCCTAGGGGACATCAAATCTGCCAACACCCTGATCTTGAACTTCCCAACATCTAGAACTGTGAGAAATACATTTCTGCTGTTTGTAAGCTACCCAGTTTTTGGTGTTTTGCTACAGTTGCCCAAATAAGCTAAACCAGCATCCTCGTGACATGGTAGCTGGCTTTCCTTAAATTGAGTAATCATAAAAGAGTTAGACCGAAGAAAGGTACAATGTATTTTATGACATAGCTTCAGAAGTCACACACAATGCATCATTTCCACAATATCTTATGGTTACAAAAGTTAGCCCTATTCAGCAAGAGTCTGAATAAATTCTATCCAAATGTGTGAATTCTAGGAGGCAAGAATTACTTGGAGGGGATGGGGGGAAGGCATCTTGAAGGCTGCCTACCACAATATTCTTAAAATGCCTATGCTTGGAATTCCTAAGTGAGGAGAATTTTAACTCTATTTTAAAATATATTAATAAGATATATTCTTAAGATATATTAGTCTGTTTATATTACTCCATCTGGAGCCCATTTTTGATATCTATAAATATGTTTCTAATACAGAAATTTAAACTAGAGTTTTAAATATATTGTGATGAAGTTGTAGGGGTAAGTTTTAAAGTGAGTAAAATGGATCCAGAATTAGGTTACTCTATTACATAGTGAGAAATTCAAATGCAAAGAATAGTGAAAAACTAGCAAGTGGGGATAGGAGTATCTGTTTGTCCAAAAAAATAAAATAAAAAATGATCCAAGACACTAAACAAGGTTATAAATATTACTTAGACCTGAGGTCAAAATGGGGTGATGCTGAAAATGTGCATAATCACTCCAAGCATTCTCTAATTCCCCTGATTAGGAGCATGATTATTTCCAAAGTACAATTAAAAGTTGAGACTGCAAATGTAATGACACAGCAACACTTGTGGATAGTAAACAAATTCTAGGTCAAGGGAACAGGCAGTTTATAAATAACCTAATTTTTACATCATAACACAAACACTTCATTTGCTCAATTTCCCAAAGCCAGTTCCCTGAGACATTTTATCTAAAAGATTTACAGACCTAAACCATAGGAAATACTAGTGAGATTGGCTTTGCCACCCAGCCTCTTTCAGAAAAAACAAACGAAAAAAAGATTTCCTTTATTTCCCATAAACACATTCCTTTTGCCACTTTATTTTTATTTTGGCTGCTGTGTTAAACTCTAGAATTAAAATGGGGCAGAATCTCTTTTCTAGGATTGCAAATGATCACTGATACACTAAAAAATACATTCTAAAGGTCAACTAAAGAGTAAATCACATTCACAACCGGAACAAAGGAACATTTTTGTGTACAGATAAGGATTAGAATGCTAGCTCTAGCATTCTTCCATTCTTCAACAATTATTCATTCAAAACCAATTTGTGTTAGGTACTATTCTAAGTGCTTAGACTATAAAATTAATAAAAAAGACAAGTATCTCTTTTTGGGATATCATATTCTAGTCACAGAGACAAGAAGACAAGTTAGTGATGTAGGGTGCATGGTAATTATTGCTGAGATAGGAAAAAAACAATAAAGTGGGTCACATGTGCATGAGGATGGTTGAAATTTTAGATGGGGGAGTCAAGTATTGTCCTTACTAAGAAAATGACATCTGAGTATTTACTTGAAAGAAATGATGGGAGGGAAGGGACAAGTTGGTTCCTGGAAGAAAAACATTTCAAGTAGATTATATGACTCTCAGAGCAGGTATCACTGAGCTCTAGTTCCCAGATTTGGATGTCATTCCTGAACAGTGGTTCAACAATAAATATGTTCTGAATGTAGAATTATTCTCCACAAAGAAGAATTTTTTAGAATATCTTTCATTTTTAATCATTTTATTTGTTTTGGCAAGTAAATGATGCCCTCTTCAGAATGAAAATTTCCGGTGGAAATTATTCATAGTAAAAGGGCAAAGATAGACATTTGTAGACCAGGGAGTTAAGTTGGGAAAAATTACGATTACTGAGAAAGAAATATCACCTATGGGTTGCCTGAGGGATAAATGCAAATGCTTATCTTTATGTCCTGACAAATTGATCTTATATCATAAATTATAAATCTCTGTTTTGTAGTCATTTCATCACGCAAATAGGAATTTTTTAAATTGAATTGTTCTTTTCTTTCTTTCTTTCTTTCTTTTCTAGAAACAGTTTTACCCTGGGGCAAAGTCTGACTGTGGATCAGGAAAAATTTCCCACATTTACCTACTGCTCTTTTTGGCTCTGGCTTTTTTTTATGTATCTTCTCTCCTGCTCAACACTACTCTTCTTCTTCAAGCATTGTCAATACTGGAATACATTTGAAAAAGTTATTTTATTTGACTTGTACCACTCATGATAGATTGTGAGTTGCTTCGGGCAAAAGATGATTTATTACACATCTTTTGAGCTCCAGTGTGGAGGACAGCAATTGGGACCTAAGTAGGGATAGTGAATTGTTGTTGAGTGAATCTGAGTCTTATAATCATTTTAATAGCTTAAGAAATGGAGGCAGAGGGCGTTCCAAGATGGCTGAACAGGAAGAGCTCTGGTCTGCAGCTCCCAGCGTGATCGACACAGAAGAAGGTGATTTCTGTGTTTCCAACTGAGGTACCTGGTTCGTCTCATTGGGACTGGGTGGACAGTGGGTGCAGCCCACTGAGAGTGAGCCAAAGCAGGGTGAGGCATCACCTCACCTGGGAAGCCCAAGTGGTCAGGGGATTTCCCTTTCCTAGCCAAGGGAAGCCAAGATAGACTACCTGGAAAAACAGGACACTACTGCCCAAATACTGTGTTTTTCTCAAGGTCTTAGCAACCGGCAGACAAGGTGATTGTCTCCTGTGCCTAGCTCAGTGGCTCCCATGCCCACAGAGCCTTGCTCACTGCTAGCACAGCAGTCTGAGATTGATCTGTGAGACAGCAGGCTGGCTGGGAGAGGGGCATCTGCCATTGCTGAGGCTTGAGTATGTAAACAAAGTCACCAGGAAGCTCAAACTGGGTGGAGCCCACCTCAGCTCAACGAGGCCTACTGCCTCTGGACTCCATCTCTGTGGGTAGGGCATAGCTAAACAAAACGCAGGAGGCAACTTCTGCAGACGTAAACGTCCCTGTCTGACAGCTCTGAAGAGAGCAGTGGTTCTCCCAACACAGCATTTCAGCTCTGAGAATGGACAAACTGCCTCCTCCGGTGGGTCACTGACCCCCATGTAGCCTAACTGGGAGACATCTCCCAGTAGGGGCCGACAGACACCTCATATAGGCAGCTGCCCCCATGGGATGAAGCTTCCAGAGGAAGGATCAGGCAGCAATATTTTCAGTTCTTCAATATTTGCTGTTCTGCAGTCTCCACTGGGATACCCAGGCAAACAGGGTCTGGAGTAGACCTCCAGCAAAATCCAACAGACCCGCAGCTGAGGGACCTGACTATTAGAAGGAAAACTAACAAACAGAAAGGAATAGCATCAACATCAACAAAAAGGTCATAAACATCAAAACCCGATCTGTAGGTCGCCAACATCAAAGAAGAAAGGTGGCTAAAATGACAAAGATGGGGAGAAACTAGAGCAGAAAAGCTGAAAATTCTAAAAATCAGAGCACCTCTTCTCCTCCTAAGGATTGCAGCTCCTCGCCAGCAACAGAACAAAGCTGGACAGAGAATGCCTTTGATGAGTTGACAGAAGTAGGCTTCAGAAGGTTGGTAATAACAAGCTTCTCTGAGCTAAAGGAGGATGTTTGAACCCACCACAAGGAAGCTAAAAACCTTGAAAAAAGATGAGATGAATGGTTAACTAAAATAAACAGTGTAGAGAAGACCTTAAACGACCTGATGGAGCTGAAAACCATGGCATGAAAATGTCGTGACAGACACAAAAGCTTCAATAGCTGATTTGATCAAGTGTAAGAAAGGGTATCAGTGATTGAAGACCAAATTAATGAAATAAAGTGAGAAGAAAATGTTAAAGAAAAAAGAGTAAAAAGAAATGAACAAAGTTTCCAAGAAATATGGGACTATGCGAAAAGACCACATCTATGTTTGATTGGTGTACCTGAAAGTGATGGGGAGAATGGAACCAAGTTGGAAAACATTCTTTGGGATATTATCCAGGAGAACTTCCCCAACATAGCAAGGCAGGCAAACATTCAAATTCAGGAAATACAGAGACACCACAAAGATACTCCTCAAGAAAAGCAACCCCAAGACACATAATTGTCAAATTCACCAAGGTTGAAATGAAGGAAAAAGTGTTAAGGGAAAACAGAGAGAAAGGTCGACTTACCCCCAAAGGAAGCCCATCAGACTAACAGCAGATCTCTCAGCAGAAACCCCTCAAATCAGAAGAGAGTGGGGGCCAATATTCAACATTCTTAATGCAAAGAATTTTCAACCCAGAATTTCATATCCAGTCAAACTAAGCTTCATAAGGGAAGAAGAAATAAAAACCTTTACAGACAAACAAACACTGAGAGATTCTGTCAACACCAGGCCTGCCTTACAAGAGCTCCTGAAGGAAGCACTGAACATGGAAAGGAACAACCGGTACCAGCCACAGCAAACACATGCCAAATTTTAAAGGCCATCATGCAATGAAGAAATTGCATCAAATCAATTAATGGGCAAAATAACCAGCGAACATCATCATGACAGGATCAAATTCATGCATAACAATACTAACCTTAAATGTAAATGGGCTAAATGTCCCAATTAAAAGACGTAGACTGGCAAATTGGATAAAGAGTCAAGACCCATCAGTGTGCTGTACTCAGGAGACCCATCATATGTGCAGAGACACACACAGGCTCAAAATAAAGGAATGGAGGAAGATCTACTGAGCAAATGGAAAGCAAAAAAGGCAGGGGTTGCAATCCTAATCTCTGATAAAACAGCTTTTAAACCAAAAAAGATCAAAAGAGACAAAGAAGGCCATTGCATAATGGTAAAGGGATCAATTCATCAAGAAGAGCTAACTATCCTAAATATATATGCACCCAATACAGGAGCACCCAGATTCATAAAGCAAGTCCTTAGAGACCTACAAAGAGACTCAGATTGCCACACAATAATAATGGCAGACTGCAATACCCGACTGTCAATATTAGACAGATCAATGAGACAGAAGGTTCACCGGGATGTCCAGGACCTGAACTCAGCTCTGCAACAGGCAGAAATAATAGACATCTACAGAACTCTCCACCCCACATCAACAGGATATACATTCTTCTCAGCACCACATCACACTTATTCTAAAACTGACCACATAACTGGAAGTAAAGCACTCCTCAGCAAATGTAAAAGAACATTGGAAATCACAACAAACTGTCTCTCAGACCACAGTGCAATCAAATTAGAACTCAGGATTAAGAAACTCACTCAAAATCGCACAACTACATGGAAATTGAACAACTTGCTACTGAATGACTACTGAGTAAATAACAAAATGAAGGCAGAAATAACGATGTTCTTTGAAACCAATGAGAACAAAGATACAATGTACCAGAATCTCTGGGACACATTTAAAGCACTGCGTACAGGGAAATTTACAGAACTACATGCCCACAAGAGAAAGCAGGAAAGATCTAAAATCAACACCTTAACATCACAATTAAAAGAACTAGAGAAGCAAGAACAATTATTGTCTCTGAAATTTAGGCAATAATTAATAGCCTACCAACCAAAAAAAAGTCCAGGACCAGACGGATTCACAGCCAGATTCTACCAGAGGCACAAAGAGGAGCTGGTACCATTCCTTCTGAAACTCTTCCAATCAATACAAAAAGAGGGAATACTTCCTAAGTCATTTTATGAGGCCAACATCATCCTGATATTAAATGGTGGCAGAGGGACAACAAAACAAAGTGGATTTTAGACTAATATCCCTGATGAACATCAATGCAAAAATCCTCAATAAAATACTGGCAAACCAAATCCAGCAGTACATCAAAAAGCTTATCCACCACGATCAAGTTGGCTTCATTCCTGGGATGCAAGGCTGGTTCAATATATGCAAATCAATAAATGTAATCCATCACATAAACAGAACCAATGACAAAAACCACATGATTATCTCAATAGATGCAGAAAAGGCCTTTGACAAAATTCAACAGCCCTTCCTGCTAAAAAACTCTTGATGAACTAGATATTGATGGGACGTATCTCAAAATAATAAGAGCTATTTATGACAAACCCACAGCCAATATCATACTGAATGGGCAAAAACTGGAAGCATTCCCTTTAAAAACTGGAACAAGACAAGGATACCCTCTCTCACCACTCCTGTTTAACATAGTGTCGGAAGTTCTGGCCAGGGCAGTCAGGCAAGAGAAAGAAATAAAGGATATTCAATTAGGAAAAGAGGAAGTCAAATTGTCCCTTTCTGCAGATGACATGATTGTACATTTAGAAAACCCCATGATCTCATGCCCCAAATCTTGTTACGCTGATAAGCAACTTCAGCAAAGTCTCAAGATGGAAAATCAATGTGCAAAAATCACAAGCATTCCTATACACCAATAACAGACAAACAGAGAGCCAAATCATGAATGAACTCCCATTCACAATTGCTTCAAAGAGAATAAAATACCTAGGAATCCAACTTACAAGGGGTGCGAAGGACCTCTTCAAGAAGAACTACAAACCACTGCTCAGTAAAATAAAAGAGGACTCAAACAAATGGAAGAACATTCCATACTCATGGATAGGAAGAATCAATATGATGAAAATGGCCATACTCTCCAAGGTAATTTACAGATTCAATGCCCATTAAGCTACCAATGACTTTCTTCACAGAATTGGAAAAAACTAATTTAAAGTTCATATGGAACCAAAAAAGAGCCTGCATTGCCAAGACAATCCTAAGCAAAAAGAACAAGGCTGAAGGCATCACGCTACCTGACTTCAAACTATATTACAAGGCTGTAGTAATCAAAACAGCATGGTACTGGTACCAAAACAGATACATAGACCAGTGGAATAGAACAGAGGCCTCACAAATAACACCACACATCTACAACCATCTGATCTTTGACAAACCTGACAAAATCAATAAATGGGGAAAGGATTCCCTATTTAATAAATGGTGCTGGGACAACTGGCTAGCCATATGTAGAAAGCAGAAACTGGATTGCTTCCTTATATCTTACACAAAAATTAACTCAAGATGCATTAAAGACTTAAATGTTAGACCTAAAACCATAAAAACCCTTGAAGGCAATACCATTCAGGACATAGGCATGGGCAAGGACTTCATAACTAAAACACCTAAAACAATGGCAACAAAAGCCAAAATAGACAAACGGGATCTAATTAAACAAAAGAGCTTCTGCACAGCTAAGGAAACTGCCATCAGAGTGAACAGGCAACCTACAGAATGGGAGAAAATTTTTGCAATCTACCCATCTGACAAAGGGCTAATATCCTAAATCTACAAAGAACTCATACAAATTTACAAGAAAAAAAACAGCAACCCCACCAAAAAGTGGGCAAAGTACATGAACAGAAGACATCTATGCAGCCAACAGACACATGAAAAAATGTTCATCATCACTGGTCATCAGAGAAATACAAATCAAAACCACAATCTCACACCAGTTAGAATGGCAATCATTAAAAAGTCAGGAAACAACAGGTGCCGGAGAGAATGTGGAGAAATAGAAAAGCTTTTATACTGTTGGTGGGAATGTGAATTAGTTCAACCACTGTGGAAGACAGTGTGGTGATTCCTCAAAGATCTAGAACTAGAATTACCATTTGACCCAGCCATCCCATTACTGGATATATACCCAAAGGAATATAAATCACGCTACTATAAAGACACATGCACACGTATGTTTATTGTGGCACTATTCACAATAAAAAAGATTTGGAACCAACCCAAATGTCTATCAATGATAGACTGGAAGAAAATGTGGCACATATACACCATGGAATACTATGCTGCCATTAAAATGAATGAGTTCATGTCCTTTGCAGGGACATGGATGAAGCTGGAAACCATCATTCTCAGGAAGGACAGAAAACCAAACACTGCACGTTTTCACTCATAGGTGGGAAGTGAACAATGAGATCCCTTGGACACAGGGCGGGGAACATCACACACCGGGGCCTGTTGTAGGGTGGGGCCTAGGGGAGGGATAGCATTAGGAGAAATTCCTAATGTAAATGAGTTGACGGGTCCAGGAAACCAACGTGGCAAATGTATACCTATGTATCAAACCTGCACATTGTGCACATGTACCCAAGAACTTAAAAGTATAATAAAAAAAAAGAAAAAAGAAAAAGAAAAGGAGGCACAATGAACTACATAGTTTTTGAGAGTTCTCAGGAGTGTCTATTGATAGTGCTAAAACTCATACATGAGTGTCTTGATACCAAAAACAGTGTTGTCTCACTATTTTTAAAATACTGAAAAGCAGTGTTGTTTGACTGTTTAAACAACAAAAAAAAGTTGGTCGGGCACTGTGTCTCACACCTATAATCCCAGCATTTTGGGAGGCTGAGGCAAGAGGATAATGAGGTCAGGAGTTTGAGACCAGTTAAACCAATATGACTTAACCCTTCTGGACCCATTTCTCTTGAAACACCTTCAAGTATTCATTAACCTTGGTGCTTAGTAACCTACTATGCCTGCCAAGTAGATACCTCTCTCATGTGCTTCTGAGTCAGACTTTTCTGGAGCAAGCCCATGTCAAGCATTCTACCTAGAGGACCTCTTCCCCCAGCATACATGTCGGTATGTTAAGTGTGGAATAACCCACCATCACAAATCCTCTTTGTTTCAGCAGGCTTTGCATAAATATTTTTGTATACTCACAGCTCTTTTTAATATGAATCAGAGTTTCTGTCCTTAAGTCTCAACAGGGTTTTTGATATTTATTTAGGGTGTTACTCAAGCCAGCTGTCTGTCTTGAGATTTCTGAATCTCCTGTGATCACAGGTTATCTTGGCTGTAGAAATCAATGAAAACAGACATACTTTACCTTAAAGCTACAAGTGAAAATCAACTCCATTTGTAGTCTTTGTGTCACTGTCTTCTTCTAGTCCTGATGAGCCCCACTATACCTAGAAGTCTCTTTCAAGCATTCTTTTTGAAAAAATATTCTTATAGGTGAATACTCAGGCTAACCTAGAGGATATGATGTTGGAACTTCCATGATTACCCCCATGGAGATGAAAGTATTATATGCTGTGTGATGTTTTTAGTTGTTAGTGCTATGAAGTCAAAAATACTTTTTATGTTGGCATTCATTTCTATTTTACTGGACACCAATGAATGTATGTTTTGTGCTAGAAATATACTAAAAGGTATGCTGTTCTTAAAGCATGTTAAATGTGTTTGTGCATATTTGCTGAAAATTCTTTCTGTATAAACCAATTAGGTTCTATGTAGTAGATAGTGACTCTGTAATTTCTTCTTCCTGTCAAAATCTCTTTTACTGAGATGATATTCTGCTGATTTAGCTCAGCCTGGGTAGGATATAGTAAACAGCTTTACTAAGTTCTCTGTCTGCTTTGGTTTAGTGCAATGTATGGTAGACTATTACTTACCAGGAAACATATATGTCACATCTCTAGAAAGAAGAAAAAAAACAGTAGCTCAGTTCCCCAATGTGTACCTTGATTTTTTAAGTAAAATGAGAATCTGTACTGACTTTCACTTGGCTATTCTGGTTTTAAAGGATGAGTTACAAGTTATGTGTTTTTCTGTCCTGGTACGTCACTTATTAACTAATTTTACACCATCCATAAAATTTGAGGTGTTTTCCTATAAATATAAAATAAAATAATAGTTTAAAAATACTTCTAGTGATTAGAGACCAATTCATAAGGAAGCAAAGGTAAGAGGCAGTCAAGAATCTTGGATAAATTTTAGCTCTGATTTTTAAGTGAATTATGACTTCATGTTCAACAGTGAGGAACCAGGAGAAAGAGCAGAGTTGGACAGAGAGAATAACGGAAAACTTGCAGTCCAACAGACCTTTGCAGTAGCTTCTGCAGATGAAGCATATAATTTAAATAATGGTTAGAATTTACTACGCAAATATTCATAATCAACTTGGCATCACCCTAATAGCAGAACATTATATTGGTTGATTATTAGAACACACACATAACTTATTTGCTGAGTAGCAGCTGCAGGATCTTAAATTAAACCATAGTTAAAAAACACAATCACTTCCTCCAAGACCTTATAATTTCATTTAAACAGAAAACTCATTCCATCATCCAGCTACTCAAATGAAAAAAAAAAAGGCTAAGAATTTAAAGAGAAGAGAGATAAAAGAGATCAGCTTCTAGATGTAGTTGACAGAAATTGCTAGATGGCTGCAGTTTTAGTCTATTTCTAAAATTGTAAGAACAACAATAACACTATAAAAATGAGAGATAAGCATAGAGGATAATCTAGCTGTGTCAAAGTTAAGTGAGTCATCCCTATCCTTTTGATGATATTTGCCCTAAGGATGTATTTCTTCTTCTATTATAATTCTATAAATAATTCTTTTGGAAACAGAATTTAAAAGCAAGCATAGCAACAACCTACTTATTCCAAAATTGGGATCAGATATATTTTCTCATTTGAAATGTAAATGAGAACTAGGATAAAAGTAAGGAAATAACAAAGCAGTGAAGCTAGTCAAAAAGAATCCAGGTACTAAAATATATATATCTTTCTCAATGAAGCAATACCCAAGCCCTCACTCAGCACTTTTTGGATCACATCATTTTACATAATTCTAATAAGTATGGTGATCTAATTTTCCTAACAAACCTTGGAGGCAATGAGGCATAGTAGAAAGAGAAAAGTCTTCAGATTCATGTATTAGTTTGTGAATGCCTCAAGAAAGGAAATCTAGTATATGCCATATATCTTGCACTGTATATTCTCAACATTGTTAATATACACTGAATAACATCTGCACAACATGCAATAAGGAACTTTGCATTTGTCATATCACCCCTGTGAGCCTTTCTCAGTTGCAAAATGATGAAAACACAATCCGACAGAGGCACACAACCTGCACAACATGCAACATGGAACATTGCATTTGTCATGTCATCCCTGTGAGCCTTTCTCACTAAATGAGATTTAAAATCATCCAGCACAATGCTTAGCACATGGTACATATCTATAGCTTCTAGTTCTTAACTCATGGTACATTAGAAGTAGAAAATTGGGAGGCTAGGGTAAAAGGGCTGCTGGCATTGAGAACACAAAGAGTAGTGGATGCTGAGAAACAACTAGTGAGAAATACAGAAGAAAAGATTATTAAGATTTAAGTACAGGAGTCCACACAATTTTAGAAAAACCTATAGCCAACATCATACTAAACATAAAAGATTGATTTTTTTTTTTTTTTTTTTGCCTCTCAGATCAGGGAAAATATATGAATGTCCACTCCAAAAACTGATTTTCTCTGTTTCACAGGAGCTTCTAGCCATTACAGTAAGACAAAGGAAAGAAACTAAAAGCAGCCATGTTGGAAAGGAAGAATACTGGCTTAAAAGGCAGATGACATAATCATATTTGTGGAATTCTCATGGAATCATCAACAAAGCTGTTAAGTTTAGCAAGGTTGCAAGACATAAAATCAATATACTAAAATCAATTATATCTCTATATACTAGTAACAGTCATAAATTGAAATTAATCAAAATATTCTAAATAGCATAAAAACATGAAATACTTAGGGTTAAATATGACAAATATGTAAAACAACTGCACATTAAAAACTATGAAACACTGCTGAGAAAAATTAAGAGACCCAAAAACTAGATAATTTTTTTCATAGCTCAGAAGACTCAATATTGATAAGATGTCAAGTCTGTAAAAATTTCATTTATAAAGTTAATACAATTCCAATCAAAATTCAGCCAGCTATTTTGGGGAAACTCGAAAGCTGCTTCTAAAACTCATTTCTTCGCATAAAATGCAAAGAAATAGAACAATGAAAAAAAACACAGAAATGGTAGAAATAAAGAATTATGACACTGACTGATTCTGGATCTTACTAGAAATCTACAGCAATCAAAATAATGTAGTAGTCTTATCAAGATTAAAAATGGATCAATCAAACTGAATAAAGTCTAGAAATATACTTACACACACACAGCTGTTATTTAACACAGACAAAAAGGCAACTGAGTGGAGAAAGTATAGATTTTTCTTTCAATAAATTATGCTGAAACAATTTGATATTCATATCTAAAATTAAATAAACAAAATAACTTTAAACCATACCTTATGCCAATTACAAAAATTAACTCAAAATGGATTATGAATTTAAATATAACATGTATAAAACCCCAGAAAATAATTATGAGATAATCTTTGTGAGTTGCATAAAGCAAAGATTTAATTACATATGACAAGAAACATTCAAGTCATTAAAAGAAAACAAATAAGTTGAAGATGGCCGAATAGGAACAGCTCCAGTCTCCAACTCCCAGTACAAGTGACACAGAAGACCGGTGATTTCTGCATTTTCAACTGAGGTATTGGGGTCATCTCACTAGGAGTGCCGGACAATCGGTGTTGGTCAGCTACTGCAGCCCGACCAGCCAGAGCTGAAGCAGGGCGAGGCATCGCCTCACCTGGGAAGTGCAAGGGGGAAGGGAATCCCTTTTCCTAGCCAGGGGAACTGAGACACACA
>NW_012116411.1:2445929-2458983 GCF_000951035.1 Colobus angolensis palliatus
ATGGCACAAGTATACATATGTAACAAACCTGCACGCTATGCACATGTACCCTAGAACTTAAAGTATAATAAAAAAAAAAAGAAAAAGAAAACAAATAAGTTGGAGTTCATCAAAATAGAAACTTCTATTTGAAAAACAGAGTTAAAGGAAAAAAAGACAAACTATAGACTGGAAAAATATATTTGGAAATTACGTACCTGATAAGGTACTTGTATATAGGACATATAAAGGACTCTCAAAATTCAAATAATAGAAAACAAATCATACAGTTAAAAAATGGCAAAATATTTAGGCAGACACTTCACCAAACGAAATACAAAGATAGCAAATAAACACATTTGAAGATGCTACAATTAATATGATTGGCCATGGTGAAAACGTTTTTGAGGATGTGGAGAAACTCACACTAGCATATGCTTCTAGTGGGAATAAAAAACGATACAATTGCTTTTGAAAAACTGGTAGGGAAGTTTCCTGAGAAGTTAAACATAGATCTACCTTATGCTCCCACCATCCCACTTCTAAGTATTTTCCCAAGAGAAATAAAAGTGTATGTTCATCAAAAAAGACTTGCACACAAATACTCAAAGCAGCTCTATTTGTAATAGTCCCAAACTGTAAACAATTTTAGTTTTTGTCAAAATGTAAGTAAATGTAACAATAGTGATCTATCCCTTCAATGGAATACAACTCATCAGTAAAAATTAAAAATGAACTATTAATATAGGCCAGTATGATAAATTTCAAAACAGTTAAACTGAGTGAAGAAGCCAGACAAAAAAGCCAGATCTCCCACCAAAAAAAAAATTATACAATATGATTCTTTTCATTTAAAATTCTAGAAGATAAAAAAGAACTTCTAGGCATAGAAATCAGTGGTTTCCTGTGGGTGGGTTTAAATGGCAGGATGGGGCAGGAGTGAAGATTATAAGGGAGTAAAGGGAAATTTTTGGTACTGTTGATATGTACATTTTCTTGATAGTTATGACACTTTTCTAGTCATATTAAGTTGTCAAAACTCATCAAATTGTTCATGTTAAATGAACATGACTATTTTGTCAATTATACCGTAGCATAGCTGTCAGAGAGAGAGAGAGAGAAGGAGTAGGAAGATTAGGAGTTAACAAGGAGGAGAAAGTCAGGAGCAGGCCCCACTGGGAAGGTGAGATTTGAAAAAGGCTTTAAAAGGGAAAGGAGGTTAGCTACACTACAGAGGCCACAGACAGGCAAAGATCCTAGGGAAAGTGTATGGTTGGCAATGGGGCCAATGTGCCTGAAGCACAGTGAGAAAGGTCTAGTGTACTAGGAGGTAAAGTAAGAGAGGCCCCAAGTCACCTCTATGCACTTTAAAAATTTTGTCTCTTACTATAAGTAAGATGTATAGCTATTGAAGTTGTTATGCAAAGGATGACACTACCTAGTTACATTTTTTAAAAATTTCTCTGGCTGTTGTGTTAAGTATAATCTTTAAGGGGACAAAAGTGAAAGTAGAGAGGCCAATCAGGAGGCTATTACAAAAATTCAGAGAAGAAATGATACAGTTTGAGACAGGATGGCAACACTGGAGCATGTAGGAACTAATTAGATTCTGCCTGTGTTTTGAAGGTAAAGCCAACTGTTTTTTCAAATGGATTGAAAATGAAATATGAAACAAAGAGAGTTTTCTTGAGTTGGTTTTCTCTCCCATTCTCTTCCTGTCGTTTATCTATCAAAGCTTTCAGTTTTGTTCAACTTCCTGTCAATGTAATCCAAAAAAGACTAAACAGTTCAGTGCAGAAGGAGCCTCTTACATTGCACATTTTCTGTGGTTTGGGCTAAATTTATTTGGCACTGTATTACCACTCAGTTGACTTTCATTGAAATTGCAGAAAAAAGCATTATGTCTGCTAATTGTCTGCTTCTTCAAAAATGTTTTTCTGTTTCTTTCATCAATGTTTTGTAGCTTTCATTGTCAAGAATTTTCACCTGCTTGCTTAAATTTATTCCTAAGTCCTTTATTATTTTTTGCAGCTATTGTCAATGGAATTGCTTTCTTATGTTTAGAGCTAATTTGTTATTGGTGTACAGAAGTGCTACTGATTTTTGTATGTTGATTTTGTATCTTTCAAGTTTACCAAATTATTTTATCACTTCTAATAGTTTTTTGGTATAGTCTTTAGGTTTTTCAATAGGTAAGATTATGTTGTCTGCAAACAGGGACACTTTGACTTTCTCCTTTCCAATTCTGATTTAATATATTTCTTTTTTTCTTTTCTTCTTTCTTTCTTTTTCTCTTTTCTTTTCTTTCTCTCTTCTTTCTATCTCTTTCTGTCTCCCCTCCATTCATTCCTCCCTCCCTCCCTCTCTCTCTCTCTCTTCCCTTAATTGCTCTGGCTAGAACTTACACTACTATATTGAATAACCATAGTAAAAGTGAGCATCTTTTCCTTGTTTTCATCCTTAGAGGAAAAGCTTTTAATGTTTTCTCATTCAACATGGTAGCCGTGGGTTTATCATATATGGTCCTTGCTGTGTTGAGGAACATTCTTTCTATATCTGATTTGTCGAGTTTTTATCATGAAGGCATGCTGAATTTTGTCAAATGCTTTTTCTGCTTTTACTGAGATGATTAAAGTCTTTTGTTTCTCATTCTGTTAATGTGATTTGTCCCTTTTATTGATGTGTGTATGTTGAAACATTCTTGCCTTTCTAGGATGAATCTCACTTGATCATGGTATACAATCTTTTTGATATGCTGTTGGATTTGGTTTGCTAGTATTTTGTTGAGGATTTATAGCGCTATGCAAAACTGCATCAGAGCTAATGGCCTGTAGTTTTCTTTCCTTGTGGGTCTTTGTCTGATTTCAGTATCAGGGTGATGTTGGCTTTGTAGAATGAGTTTGTATAAACTACTACCTCTTCAATTTTTTTGAATAGTTTCAGAAGAATATGTGTTAGTTCCTCTTTAAAAGGTTGTGAAATAAGGCTTTGACGTGATCCTCTGTGAGACTTTTCTTTGTTGGGAGATTTTATACTACTAATTCAATCTCAATGCTTCTGATTATTCTGTTCAGCTTTTCTGTTTCTTCTTGCTCTAATCATGGTAGGTTATGTGAGTTGAGGAATTTATTCTAATTTGTTGGCAGATACTTGACCAAAATAGCCTCCAATGATACTTTGTATTTCTGTAGTATCAGTTGTAATGTGTCCTTTATTGTTTCTGGTTTTGTAAATTTGGGTCTTCTTTCCTTTTCTTCTCTTAAAAACAGGAAGACATCCATGTTCATGGATTGTGTATTAGTCCGTTCTCACACCACTATAAAGAATATCACCTAAGACTGGGTAATTATAAAGGAAAATAGGTTAATTAATTCATAATTCTGCAGGCTTAACAGGAAGCATGGCTAGGAAGCCTCAGGAAACTTACAATCATGGTAGAAGCAAAAGGAAAAGCAGGCACCTTTTTCACAAGGTTGCAGGAGGGAGTGTGTGTGAGAATGAGGAAGTGCCATACTTTAAAACCATCAGCTCTCTTGAGAACTCACTTACTATCATGAGAACAGCACGTAAAACCTGCCCCCATGATCCAGTCACCTCCGACCTTGTCCCTCCCCTGACATGTGGGGGTTCCAATTCAAGATAAGATTTGTATGGGGGCACAGAGACAAACCATACCAGATTGGAAAAATTAATATTGAAAACATGACCATATGACCCAAAGAAATCTACAGATTTAATGCAATACCTATTAAGATATCAACGGCATTATTTATGGAAACAGACAACATAATCTTGAAACTTATGTGAAGCCAGAAAAAAAAAAAAAAACCATGAATAGTAAAAACAATACTGAGCAAAAGAAACAAAATGTGCTCAAGGCATCATACAACATGACCTGAAAATATACTTCAAAGCCATAGTAACCAAAACATCCATGGTGCTGGCATAAAAACTGATGTAGACCAATGGAACAAAAGAGAGAGAAATAAAGAATACACAGAAGTAAATCTATGTATTCACAGACAACTGACTTTTAACAAAGGCACCAATAACCTACATTGGGGAAAGGACAGTTGTATAAATCACTGGTGCTGGAAAACTAAATATCTCCATGCAGAAGAATGAAACTAAACCCCTACCTTTCACCATATGCAAAAATAAAACCCAAACTACAAAATATTTAAATATAAGATTAATATTTCATAAATATAAGATTCATGAAACTACTTAAAGAAAACATAAGGGAGACGCTTCAGGACATTGGTCTGGGCAAATAAAATATGAATAAGATTAAAAGCACAGGCAACAAGAGCAAAAACAGACAAATGGGATTGCATCAAGCTAAAAAATTTCTTCACCTCAAAAGAAATAATCAGAAGAGTGAAGAGATGACCTGCAAAATAGGAGAAAATATTTGCAGACCATTTATAGAACAAGGAATTAATACTGAGAACATACCAGGAAGCCAAACAGCTTAACAGCAAAAAATCTAAAAATCTGATTAACAAATGGGCTAATAATCTGAATAGATGTTTCTCAAAAGAAGACATAAAATGGCCACCAAGTATATGAAGAAATGTTCAACATCACTAATCATTAAATAAATGTAAATTAAAATGATGATGAGATATCACATCAACATAGTAAGAATAGCTATTATCGAAAAGACAAAAAACATGCCACTACCTCTGAGCATAGGCACATGTGTGGAAACTGTTGCACTGCTGCTACTAGCATGCATGGATGATGATGCTCCATCACCACACATGTGCATGCAGACACTCCCACACTGGAGTACATGTGCATGCTGGCCCCACTTCCACCACCCCGATCAAGTGCTTTCGTTAGCAACACCCATAAAAGTGTTGGTTGCCAGTGGACTGGGAGCACTCAGCCCTTCCAGCACAGCAGGTTCTTAATCTTGAGGGGCCAGAGAATAAAACAATGCCCTGATACCTGCCGCGTAGGGTGAAGGCATGCAGTCAGCAGTGCTAAGCTCAGGTTTGACAACCAGAAATCATTCAGCATGAAGCCATTCATCTGAACTCAACTTATACCACAGTCAAATCCTCAAGGGCATCAAAGTACATAAAATAAAAATAAAAAATAAATCCAAACCAAACCAACTGCAAAGTTCAAAGAAACATTATCCCACAGAGATGAGAAAGAAGCAGTACAAGAACTCTGGCAACTCAAAAAACCAGTGTCTTCTTACTTCTAAATGACCACACTAGCTCTCCAGCAATAGTTCTTAACTAGACTGAAATGGCTGAAATGACAGACTTAGAATTCAGACTCCAGATAGCAATAGAGATCATCCATATTCAGGACAAAGTTGAAACCCACTCCAATGAATCTAAGGGACTTAATAAAATGATAGAAGAGCTGAACAACACAAGAGAAATTTTAAGAAAGAGACAAACTGGTCTGAGACAGCTGAAAAGATCACTACAAGAAATTTGTAGCACAATCAGAAGTATTAAAAACAGAAGAGACCAAGTTGAGAAATGAATCTCAGAGCTCAAAGGCCAACTCAATCTGACACAAAGAACAAAGAATAAAAAAGAATGAACAAAACCTTCAAGAAATACAGGGTTATGTAAAGAGACCAAACCTGTGATTCAGTAGTGTCCCTGAAAGAGAGGGAAAGAGAGCTAGCAACATGGAAAAAAATAATTGAGGATAGTATCCATAAAGATTTCCCCAACCTCACTAGAGAGGTCAATATTCAAATTCAAGAAATTCAGAGAACCCCTGTGAATTATTATCTAAGATGACCATCCCCAAGACACAGTTATCAAGTGATTCAATGTCAATGTGAAAGAAAAAAGAAAATGATAAAGGCAGCTAGAAACAAGGAGCAGATCACCTACAAAGGCAACTCTATCAGGCCAGCAGCAGACATTTCAAAAAATAACAAATGCTGATGAGAATGTGGAGAAAAAAATAACTCATACGCAGTAAGTGAGAAGGCAAATTAGTACAACCACTGTGAAAATAGTATTGAAGTTCTTTTTAAAAATACAAATAGGACTATCATGTGATCCAGCAATCTCACTACTGAGTAGTTGTCCAATGAAAAGTAAATCATATCAAAAAGCTATCTGTATCCCCATGTTTACTGCAGCACTATTCACAATAAACAAGATACGGAAGCAACCTACGTGTCCATCAACGGATGAATAAGGAAAATGTACTATACATACTTGGAATGCTATTTAGTCATACAAAATAATGAAATCCTGTCACTAGCAGCAATATAGATGAGCCTGAAGAACATTATGTTAAGTGAAGTAAGTCAGACACAAAAAGATAAATACTACATGTTCTCATTCATGAGCAACTAGTAGAGAGTAGAATTATGATGACTAGAAGCTGGGAAAGGTGGTGTGGGAAGGAGATAGGGAGAGATTGTTTAAAGAATACAAAATTACAGCTAGAATAAATAAATAACTTATACTGTTCTATAGCACTGTAGGATGACAACGATTAATGATATTTTTTGTGTATTTTCAAATAGCTAAAAGAGGATTTTGAATATCCTCAACGCAAAGAAATGATAAATGTTTGAGGTAATTTATATGCTAATTACTCTGATTTGATGATCATTGCACATTGTATATATTTATCAAAATATCATGTTCCCTATAGATATATATAATTACATGTCAATTGAAAACAAATAAAATAGATATATCCAAATCAAACAGACATTTCTTTCTCACTTGCTTAGATTTTCATTTTAGTGAAAACAAGTAACAATGTAATCTTATATGCTAAAAAGGCCATTTTCTTCAACTTTACTGTCATTTTTTGAAGGAATTATAGTTATTTTGCATGTCTTAACATATATCTAAACTGTCCAAACTAAATATGTCATAACTTCCATAAATGTTGTAAAATCAGCAATTTTCATTTTAGGATATTTGCCCAATTTAAGAATAAATTCTAGTTTGTTGGAAAATCTAGCTCTGTGGTTATTCAACTTAAATATATATTGAGCAAGAAAATATAAGTATAGAAAAAAGAGGTGATTCTTTATTGATTAATATATAACTCATGACTTTCTTTATTGCCTTGATTGTAAGGAAGCAGAGAGCAATTATTTTCTTTGAACTTAGGTATCCTGCTGTATTTATTTCTTACTTTCCTCTTCATCTCCTTTTAATTGACATTTTCTAAGGTTTATTTTGTTTATTGAGGTATTCTTAAAGGAACATACCTATTCAATAAATGACTTCAAATTTCTTTCTAAAGCAAGTTGAATGCAAATAATAAAACACAATTTATCAAGTGTCTAATGAAAAATACAACAACCAAAAATAAGTCTGACTGAAACTGCAGGTACATAGAATGGATTGAATGTTGTCACTTTATGTTTTTATTAGTCCCAATAAGCTTTTTAATTTTTAAAACCATGTTACTTACTGAACATGATTAAAATAGCTCACATGGTCTGCTAGGAAAAAGAGTATCTTTAAAGCAATACAAACTTAAATATACTGTTATTTGTTACTACTTTTGGCAGAATAAAATTATATTGGGTTTCACTTCTATTTCATGATTAATGATATAGGAAATATTCTCACCACGATAATTTTTTTCAAAAGTGTTACTTTACAAAAAGACCAAACAGGTCAGCCAGTTTACCAAAATATAATTATTATCACATAGCATTAAGATAATAATTCAAAAATATTTTGTACCTAAGAGTCCTTTTGTTATTTTCTTTCTCATAGGCTAGACATTCCTTGACATTACTAATAATCAGAACTTCTTTTTAATCAGCATGAAAAGAAAAACAGGGTTAACACACTGAGGTGATATAAGTGCAACCAAACTGAAAAAAAAAAAAAGAAAGATATTTTTCTCGGCCTTCCCACCACTTTTCTGTACAATGTCACATTTAGGCTTTGCAACAGTTAAGCATAATGCAGAGACACACACACACACACACACACACACACACACACACACACACACTCCCCAGACTCTTGAGATGCCTTGGCCACATACCCTTGGCTCATTAGATTTCAGTGCAGCTGTGATGAGGAATCCCGCACACAGGACCATGATCTGACTTCAGGAATGCCTCACAGTATCTCTCTGCTTATCTGCCTTGGAACTTTCTCCAAAGTCATAAAAAGCCACTCAGCCGTTATGTAGTTATGGCTCAGAATGTGGAAGAATTAGTGCCTTCAAGAGCAAGCAGCAACCAACGAGGAATGAGAGTCAGCAGATAGATTCTGATCCTCCCTATTTTTGATTCTATTCATTTGGATGCATATTCTATTTGACTTATCAGCGGGTCCCCAGAGGTGCTGAGTCCCAGTGTTCACAGTAGCAGTTAGCTCATTATCATAAATAGTCTTTTTTTCATTTCTTGTCTCACTTTCCCCATTCCCTCACTTCCTCTTCCTTGGACTGTGTTCCAAGTAATTTACATGCAAATGCTGATTTCAGACTTTGATTGTGAGGCAACTCAAACCAAAACAACTGCCTTTATGTGCTCTAAGGATTCAGGGACTTCCATAAAAGAATTAATATATTTAGATCACTACTATTTCTTAAATACAAACCATATGTTACATGCTTATAACTAAAATATTTCAATCAGTTCTCACAGCAAATCTGAGAGATCATTATGATCTTGTTTTGCAGGTATAATTGTGATTCAGTTAACTAAATTAGGAAGGCTGACTTTCAAACTTAAGTCAACCTGGTTCCAAACTAATGTTCTTTCTATTGTATTAAGTCTCCAATTATATTTTCAGCAATGCATATTTCTCCCTAAAAAATTTGAACAATTCTTATGAACATGGATAAACAACAGAACTTGTCTTAATAATCTTCAAAGAACTGCAGTGTCTGACAGCACCTCTCAAGTTACATTTCAAAGGAAGAGCTTCCTCCTTTGAGGGAGTTCTTCTGTTGTTTTGGATATTTGTCCACCTGTTATTGCTTCTGCTCTGGCATAATTCCAACTCACATAACCTCGGTAGCCCAAATGATTTTCCTTAAAACTCTTACAACATTATTGTTCTGCTCTTTACATACCGGCATAGTGGAATGAGAATCAGTGAAGCATTCTGAGACATAATAAAGCATACTTTTTTAAACTTGTGTTGCAGTTGCTTTGGGGGCGTTCATCATAAATTATTTGTCCCAGCCAATGTCTAGAAAGGTATTTCCTAGGTTTTCTCCTATGATTTTTATAGTTTGAGGTTTTACATGGACGTCATTAATCCATCTTAAGTACATTTTTGTATATGGTGAAAGGTAGGGATCCAGTTTCATTCTTTTCATTCTTCTGCATATGGCTGGCCAGTTTTTCCAGCACTATTTATTGAATATGGTGTTCTTTCCTCATTGTTTATTTTTGTTAACGTTGTCAAGGAGGAGTTGGTTGTAGGTGTGCAGTTTTATTTCAGAGATCTCTATAGTGTTCCATTAATTTGTGTATCTGTTTCGTACCAATAGGGCGCTGATTGGTTACTGTAGCCTTATAGTATAGTTTGAAGTCAGATAATGTGATGCCTCTGGCCGTGTTCTTCTTGCTTAGGATTGCTTTGGCTATTTGGGCTCTTTTTTTTAATCCCATATGAATTTTGGAATAGTTTTTTGTGTTTCCATGAAAATGACATTGGTAGTTTGATAGGAATAGAATTGAATCTGTAGATTGCTTTAGGCAATATGGACATTTTAACGATACTGATTCTTTCAACCCATGAGCTTGGAATGCTTTTCCATTTGTTTGTGTCATCTATGATTTCTTTCAGCTGTGCTTTGTAGTTTTCCTTGTACAGATCTTTTACCTCCTTGGTTAGGCGTATTCCTAGGTATTTTATCTTTTGTGGCTACTGTGAATGGGAGTGTGTTATTGATTTGATTCTCAGCTTGAACATTGTTGGTGTATAGAAATGGGATTAATGAAACTAACAAACTACTACACAGAAAAGGAAATTCAACAGAACAGACAGACAACCTACAGTACAGGAGAAAATATTTGCAAACTGCACATCCAAAACACGACTAGTGTCCAGAATCTATAAGGAACTTGAATGAAACAAAAAAAGAACAAACAATTCCATTAAAAAGTAGGGAGAGGAAAATGAACAGAATAAATAAAATAGAGACCGTCTAAAACAGATTTTTCATTCCCTGTCACAAAAAATCCAGTAAGTATTTCAAGAATGATAAGGTGATTTCAATAACCACCAGCGTTATACCACCATGTTTAATTCAGCATTTACATCATGAATATGATCATTATTTCAGTTGTAGTCATAATGCCCACATTCTAGCCAGCTGGAGTAAAGATCGTAAGTAGGGAACAGCCTTTCTTTTCAAGTCAGCAATATTGAAGTACTTATGATACTTTTGTTGACATCCCACATGCCAGATCTTAGTCACCAGACCTATAGGAAATGTATTGCTCTGGCAGTTATTAACTGAATGACCTTGGCCATTCTTTAACATATTTGAGCCATAATTTTAAGTCACTTCTAAAAATGGAGATTGTATGCTTAACTCCACAAGTTACTGCAAGGATTAAATAAGAAAAAGCACATAAAATATCCCCCATTGTGTATAACACGCAATTAGCACTGAACAGAGAAAGTAAGGAGGTATTAGGCATATATCCTCATGTTAATTTTTCTCTCTGTACAGTGCTTAGGTTGTTTGGATAGTTTAAATGATCTGAGGGGTGATTGGATTAAGAGTTTGTTAGTTTGTGAAAATATAAGGAAATGACAGTGTCTGAGGAAGAAAGAAATGAGGAAGTTAAAGGATTGTTATTAGAATGTAAAATAAAAGCCCAATTTATTTATTATTTTTCACATAAATAACCACATCAAAAATAAATATGTCTTTGAAATTTTAAGAAAGGCTTTTATAAACATTAGCTATTTTATCCTTTGCTCCAAAAATGTTAGTATTATAATAATGCTCAATTTTTACAAATCAATTTTGGCCTAGGCAGATTTGCAGTCTTACCCAAGGTCACACGATAGGAATGGTCAGTTACACAAGGAGTATAGCAAATGATATTCACTGCAGGATACCACTTAACAGTGGAACTATCTCTTTACACTCAACTGCATGGCTTGCCTGGGTCTAGTTTCAGGTCATGAGTCCTTTCACCCAACCTCATTTAAAGTTAATGGTTCATGTGAGGGCATGAGGTGAAGTGTGAGAATGTTAAAAAGATGAGAGGTCAACTTGATTTTCAGAAGAGATTTCCTTCTGACACAAATATGACGAATTGAAATTTTCTCAGTTTCCAGAGTTGTAGTGACAAAATAGTTTGACTGTATGTCAAAAGTAGTCAAATTGGCTTCTTCAAACCTCTGTTGAGGTTGGACTTAAAGTTAAGTCTTTGTTTTATTTGGTATCTGATGGTACAAGGGAAATTATACAATTACATAACTTTTTTCCCTCAAGAAAGTATAAATTTTTGCTTTAATAAGACTTTGGAGAATATTCATCAACATGTGAATATTAAATGAAATAATATTATCAATATCCTATATACAACATAAAAAAGATTATAAACTGTTATAGTATTAAACATATCATTACACTTTTCTCCTACTCATTATGATGTTTATAATCCTCCTTCTAATAAGAAAGAAGGCACATATTTTCTTGTGATGAGAGGTAAGAGTTGGTACAGCAGCAATTCAAAGAGAGAAAAATAAATAGTAAAAATATTCTGACATACAAAATAAAACAACACACAGAGGAGAGTGTCAGAGAATTTCCTAAATTTCATATATACCTGTGTATGTAAAAAAAAACAGTGGAAGATTAAGATCATAGAGACCTTTTTCCAATAAAGAGACCATGAACATGAGATTGGCTACCCTGACAGTGGAGACTATGATACAAGAGAAGGTGGTGATGTTTAAAGCCCTCTTCACCTTTGTCTGAGATCCACACAGTTATATCTTTTTTGTATAGCATTTGTGTATATCTTTCTTCATATTTCTATTTTCACACTTCCTGTGTTATTACATACAAATTGTATATGATATGAGCAAAACAAGTATGAACCACATAGTTTTACTTTTTGCGGGGGATGGAGTCTTGCTCTGTCATTCAGGCTGGACTGCAGAGGCATGATCTCTGCTCACTGCAACCTTTGCCTCCTGGGTTCAAGCGATTCTCCTGCCTAAGCCTCTGGGGTAGCTGGGACTACAGGTGCCCACCACCATGTCTGGTTAATTTTTGTATTTTTAGTAGAGATGAGGTTTGGCCCTGTTGGCCAGGCTGGTCTCTAACTTCTGGCCTCATGTGATCCGCCTGCCTCAGTCTCCCAAAGTGCTGAGATTACAGGTGTGAGCCTGTAATCTTTTGCCCAGCTCTTTTTTAAAAAAAATTACATATTTTAACCAATTTATCCTTCCTTCTATCAGCTTGTAGGTTATAAAATCTTCTACTATTCTTTTGTGTTTGCCCTAGAGGTTTCAACATAGATCTTTGAGTACATTTTATTGTTTATACATGAATACTATTACCACTTCCTTGAGAAAGCAAGAAATTTCGAAGATGTTATCTCAATTTAGTCCCTTCTGCCTTTTATGTTATAGTTATTGTCTGTTTTATTTTACATTTGTTTAAATTTCAAAATAAATTATCATTGTTTTATAGTCAATATTTATTTTGACTTACCAACAAATTCACCCTTTCCATACCCTTCAGTCTTTCTTTGCTTTTTGTGCTTCCATTAAGGATCATATTTTATTTACATACAGTGTGTCTTTTGGATGGTTCTGCTGGCTACAAATCCTTTTAATTCTTATTATTTAGAATTATTCTGTTTATATTTCTTAGATTTTCTGTTTTTGTTTTTGTTTTCTTTTGCTTTGTTTTGTTTCTGGTTTTAGGTCACTGGCATTGGGCTCTTTCCCCATTTTATTATTTTTTTTATTATACTTTAAGTTCTAGGGTACATGTGTACAATGTGAAGGTTTATTACATATGTATACATGTGCCATGTTGGTGTGCTGCACCCATTAACTCGTCATTTACATTAGGTATATCTCCTAATGTTATCCCTCCCCCCTCCCCC